>NC_091801.1:20029469-20332500 GCF_041296235.1 Equus asinus
CAGAAGGGAAAAATAGGTTTTAATTTAGCAGTTCAATAATGTAGACTTGATAATCTACTTAAAAACTGAAGTAGACATGCACCCATAATAGTAACACTATAGGACACTCCCCTCACAACCAATCCATCAACACAGCTGGGCACTGATCACTAGGGGCCTCATCCAGAACAGTTATTTGAAAGAACAAATGGAGTAAAGAGCTCAATGACATGTTCATGTTTTAGCCACAATTCACATTCAAGAGATTTTCCTAATTCTTAACGATGAGAATAGAAAATAGCAGTATCCCAAATCAGGACTGGCTGTGTTTCCTGAAAGCATGACTAGGCAGTGTGGCAGATTTATGCCACAAAAAAGTAAGCCACAACCTTACAAAAAGAGACCCTGACAAGCATCCAGCGTTTGGGAACTACTGACAGTTTCCTGTAAAGAAAGTGTGGTACATATATATACAGAAATATTATTCAGCCATAAAAAGCAAAGAAACCCTGCCATTTGCTACAAAATGGATGAACCTTGAGGGCATTATGCTAAATGAAGTAAGTCAGAGAAAGACAAATAGTATAAGATCTCACTTTTTTTTCCTTATTTTAATTCACTAAATTCATTTTTTTATTTTATTTATTTATTTTTTATTTCTTAATTGCAGTAACATTGGATTATAACATTTTATACCTTTCGGATGTACATCATAATATATTTTGAACTGTGTGTAGATTACATCATGTTCACCACCCAAAAACTAATTATAGTCCATCCCCTCACATGTGAGCCTAATCACCTCTTTTGCCCTCCCCCCCCTTCCCCTATGGTAACCACCAATCCAATCTCCATTGCTATGTGTTTGTTTGTTATTGTTTTTATCTTCTACTTATGAGTGAGATCATATGGTATTTGACTTTCTCCCTCTGACTAACTTCATTCAGCATAATACCCTCAAGGACCATCCACGTTGTCATAAATGGCTGAATTTCATCATTCCTTATGGCTGAGTAGTATTCCATTGTGTATAAATACCACATCTTCTTTATCCATTCATCCCTTCATGGGCACCTAGGTTGCTTCCAAGTCTTGGCTATTGTGTATAATGCTGCAATGAACACAAGAGTGCGTATATCTATATGCCTTTGTGTTTTCAAGTTCTTTGGATAAATACCAAGATCTCACTTTTACATGGAATCTAAAAAAGGTGAACTCGTAGAAACAGAGAGAAGATTGGTAGTTGCTAGTGTCTAGGGGTTAGGGAAGATGGGGAGATGTTGGTCAAAGGGTTATGAGATACATAAGCTCTGAGGATCTAATGCACATTATGGTGACTGTAGTTAACAAGACTGTGCTGTATACTTGAAGGTTGCAAAGAGAGTAGATCTTAAATGTTCTCACCACACACACACACACACAAAAGTAATTTTTTGAGGTGATGGGCGTGTTAACTTAGCTTATTGTGGTAATCTTTTCATGATACAGTTGTCGCTCAGTATCCACAGGGGGTTGGTTCCAGAACCTCCTGCAGATACCAAAATCCACAGATACTCAAGTCCCCTAGTCAGCCCTCCATATCCACAGGTTCCACATCTACAGGTACCAAGGGATGACTCTATATACATATATCAAGTGATTAAATTGTATGCATTAAACTTACACAGTTATATCTTAATTATATCTTAATAAGGCTAGAAAGTAAAGGAAGACTTTCCTAATCAATTAAAACAAATTTATAAAATCCCACTATGTAGTTTCATTGGGAGAGATGCTTCCAGGGAAATAAAAAGTAACTCAGATATATCCCGGAGGAGCTGACATCTACTCACGGAGAATAAAAATGTGTGTGAAACATTAAATATGTGTGTTAAATTGAGTGTTAGAGGTAAGACAGGCATTTGGGAGGTAAAGGAAAATAGGTAAGACTTGTTGGACAAAGTGACACTTCCCATGGGCTCTGAAGTTAGCAAGGATCTAGGCAGCCAGCCTTATTATTTTAGGCTCTAAATTAGCTCCATGGATTGCCGTGGGCCACAAATGATGAGCCATGCACTTTGGTAGACTGGGAGTAGGGTATACCCTAGTCTTTCAAACCAAATATTAATAGACACAAACTTTGTGGCAACCTTTGAACAACACACATTACTAGTTAAGGAAAGTTTGGCTGGGTTTTAGACTTACAATGTATTTTTTATAGATACAAAGATTTCATATTGCACAAAGGGTCATTGGACAAACACATGACATCAAATGATACCCAACTACATTGGAATGATCATCCATGTCACACTATTGAGCAGAGTGACCTCATGGAGTGAATTTACTCACTATCATATCATGTCCAAGAGTAGTTTCCACTTATTGCTACAGTAGGAATGGTAATTAGGGAGTCCAGAAATCCTGGTTCTATTATGTCCAATTATTTCAATTCAAGGTGGGCTGGCTTGTGTTCCTGGGTATCTTTGTCCATTGATCGACTGGATCTTTTTCATAATGACTTCTGGAGTCAATTTGGTATCACTTTCTTCTCCTTGGAAATGAGGAAGCTGTATTGCTGTATTGCTGAATATTAATAGTAATAATCATAGTTAACCTTTATCGAGTGCTGCGTGATTGGCACTGTTACAAGTGCGTTCACATAGTTAAACCACACAATAAATCTATATTGCAGGTGCTATTATCTCCATTGTACTGATGTAGAAAATTAGGTTGAGAGGTTAACTAACTTGCCAAGAACCCACACTAATAAATGGTACAGATGTGATATGAATTAGAGGATCTGACTCCAGTGTCCAATTTCCTAACCACTATGCTATGCTGTCTCTCCAAGGAATATATGGAGTCACTAGGAAGTAAAGACTAACTAGATGGTAAGATTTTCAGCTAAGTCTATAATCATTCAACCACTTCTTAGGAGCGTACTACATAAAAGATGCTATAGCAGGTGTTGAGAAGACTATAAATAATAAAAAGACATGGTCTATGCCTTATAGAGAATAACTAACCATACAGGGGTAGAGAAGACAAGAAGAGCAACAGAAGTTTAGAGGAAGAAATAAACAATCTGGATATTACCACATTAGAGTTCATGAGAGGCCTGGACTCCCCTGAAAGATGAATTGGGTTATAAAATGTGAACCAAGAAGCAGTTCTCAATAATTGGCTCTTCTACTCTACTCCTCTACAGGCATACACAGCATTTGGGAATGAAGCGAGAGATTTTAACTGATCCCACTGAGAGAAAAATAGTAAATCTCAGTTTCTTTAGGCTAGAATACAGATAGAAACCAATAAAGTAGGTCCATTTACTCTCTAATCAAAGGGATTCTCTCAAAATTGGAAGTCAAAATACGAAAGATAACTGTGGACAGGAATCTAGACCCTAGGAGAAGACAGAGAAATCTCCAATTCTTCCCTGTCTCTCCTATTCAGTTGAGCTGCACCTACACCAGAGAAAGTAAAACAATTTACTCTCATCTGCCAAGTCCTTAAGTTACATTATCTCCCTGAGGCTCAATGGTCCTAAAATAATTTAAACTGCTATTTGTTATTAATACACACAACCAAAATCAGTTGCTTATTTATTTTAAAGTATGATTTTAAAATTAAATTTTATTTATTATTCATTTTAAAGTATGATTTACATTCATAGTTATATTATTTTCTCTTCTTTATATGTTTTTCTCTTTCACCTGACTCTGAACGTCTAAGGCAGGGACTGTGTTATGTTCATTTCTGTATCCCTTGTGATGAGAACAGTGCCTGGTCTATAATCTTTATCCATTCATCAGTTGATGGGCACTTGTGTTGGTCCAAGTCTTGGCTATTGTGAATAATGCTGCAATAAACACAGGGGTTCATAGGTCTCTTTGACGTTGATTTCAAGTTCTTTGGATAGATACCCAGTAGTGGGATAGCTGGGTCATATGGTATTTCTATTTTTAATTTTTCAAGAAATCTCCATACTATTTTCCATAGTGGCTGCACTAGTTTGGATTCCCACGAGCAGTGTATGAGGCTTCCCTTTGCTCCACATCCTCTCAATCATTTGTTACTTTTTGTCTTGGTAATTATAGGCATTCCAATGGGTGTAGGGTGATGTCTCATTGTAGTTTTGATTTACATTTCCCTAATTATTAATGATGTTGAACATCTTTTCATGTGCCTGTTGGCCATCCGTATATCTTTGGAAAAATGTCTATTCATGTCCTCTGCCCATTTTTTGATCAGCTTATTTGTTTTCTTGTTGTTGAGTTATATGAGTTCTTCATATATTATGGAAATTAACCCCTTTTTGGATATATGATTTGAAAATATTTTCTCCCAGTTGGTGGGTTGTCTTTTCGTTTTGTTCCTGATTTCCTTTGCTTGCAGAAGCTCTTTAGTCTGATGAAGTCTGTTTTGTTTATTTTTTCTTTTGTTTCCTAGCCTGAGTAGACATGGTATTAGAAAAGATGCTGCTAAGACTGATGTCAAAGAGTGTACTGCCTATATCTGGGAGTTCTATGGTTTCAAGTCTTGTCTTCAAGTCTTTAATACATTTTGAGTTAATTTTTGTGTATGACAAAAGAAAACGGCCTACTTTCATTCTTTTGCATGTGGCTGCCCAGGTTTCTCAACAGGATATATTGAAGCGACTTTCCTTTCTCCATTGTTTGTTCTTAGCTCCTCTATCCAAGATTCGCTGTCCGTAGATGTGTGATTTTGTTTCTGGGCTTTCAATTCTATTCCATTGATCTGCGTTTTTGTTTTTTAATCTGTACCAAGCTGTATTGATTACTACAGCTTTGTAGGATATTTTGAAGTCAGGGATTGTGATGCCTCCAGCTTTGTTCTTGTATCTCAGGACTGCTTTAGCTATTTGGGTTCTTTTGTTGTTCCATATGAATGTTAGCCTTCTCTGTTCTATCTCCATGAAGAATGTCATTGGGATTCTGACTGGGGTTGTACTGACTCTGTAGATTGCTTTAGGTAATGTGGGCATTTTAACTGTTTTTACTCCTCCAATCCATGTGCATGGAATATCTTTGCATTTATGTCATCATCAATTTCTTTCAACAAAGTCTTAAAGTTTTCATGGTATAAATCTTTCATATCTCTTGCTAAATTTATTACTAGACATTTTATTCTTTTTGATGTGATTATAAACGAGATTGTATTCTTGAGTTCTCTTTCTGTTAGTTTGTTATTAGAGGATAGAAATGCAACTGATTTGTGTGTGTGTGTGTGTGTGTGTGTGTGTATAAAATTGGCCCTGAGCTAACATCTGTGCCAAACTTCCTCCATTTTATGTGGGATGCCACCACAGCGTGGCTTGATGAGTGGTGCTAGGTCTGTACCTGGGAACCCTGGGCTGCCGAAGTGGAGCATGCAAACTTAACCATTATGCCACTAGGTCAGCCCCACAACTGGTTTTTTTCAAGTTGATTTTGTATGCTGCAACTTTGCTGTAGTTGTTGATTATTTGTAATAGTTTTCTGATGGATTCTTTAGGGTTTTCTATTGACAGAAACATGTCATCTGCAAACAGCAAGAATTTCACTTCTTACCAATTTGGATAAGTTTTATTTCTTTTCCTTGCCTAATTGCTCTGGCCAAAACCTGCAGTACTATGATGAATAAGAGTGGTGCGAGTGGGCACCCTTGTCTTGATCCTATTCACAAAGGGATGGCTTGCAGTTTTTCACCATTGACTATGATGTTGGCTGTGGGTTTGTCATATACGGCCTTTACTATGTTGAGGTATTTTCCTTCTATACACACTTTATTGAGAGTTTTTACCATAAACGGATGTTGCATCTTGTCAAATGCTTTATCTGCATCTATTCAGATGATCATATGATTTTTAATCTTCATTCTGTTAATGTGGTGTATCATATTGATTGATTTGCAGATGTTGAACCGTCACTACATTTCTGGTACAAATCCCACTTGATCATGGTGTATGATCATTTTAATGTATTGCTCTACTCGGTTTGCCAATATTTTGTTGAGGATTTCTGCATCTATGTTCATCAGCGATATTGGCCTGTAATATTCCTTCTTTGTGTTGTCCTTGTCTGGCTCTGTGATAAGGGTGATGTTGGCCTCATAGAATAAGTTAGGAAATTTTATTCAATTTTTTCGAATTGTTTGGGAAAAATAGGTATTATATCTTCTTTGAATGACTGGTAGCATTCTCCAGAGAAGCCATCTGGTCCTGGACTTTTGTTTTGTGGGAGGTTTTTTATTGCTGTTTCAATCTCTTTACTTGTATTTGGTCTGTTCAGATTCTTTATCTCTTCTTGATTCAGTTTTAGGAGGTTGTATGGGTCTAAGAATTTATCCATTTCTTCTAGATTGTCCAGTTCATTGGCATATCATTTTTCATAGTATTCTCTTATAATCATATGTATTTTTGTGGTATCCATTGTAATTTCTCCTCTTTCATTTCTAATTTTACTTATTTGAGCTTTCTCTCTTTTTTTCTTAGTGAGTCTAGCTAAGAGTTTGTCAATTTTGTTTATTTTCTCAAAGAACCAGTTCTTAGTTTCATTTATCCTTTCTACTGTTTTTTTTTTTTTTTATTTTTTGGTTTCGGTTTCATTTATTTCTGCTCTAATTTTTATTATTTCCCTCCTTCTGCTGACTTTGGGCTTTGTTATTCTTTTTCTAGTTCTATTAGGTGTAGTTTAAGATTACTTATTTGAGATTTTTCTTGATTGCTAAAGTGGGCCTGTATTGGTATGAGTTTCCCTCTTAGGACCACTTTTGCTGCATCCCATATGAATTGGTATGGTGTATTTTCATTTTCATTTGTTTCCAAATATATTTTGATTTCTCCTTTAATTTCTTCATTGATTCATTGGTTGTTCAGTGGCATGTTGTTTGGTCTCCACATATTTGTGACTTTCCTAGCTTTTTTCTTGTGGTGGATTTCTAGTTTCATAGCATTATGGTCAGAAAAGATGCTTGATATGATTTCAATCTTCTTAAACTTATTGAGGCTTGCCTTGATTCCCAACATTTGGTCTATTTTTGAGAATGTTCCATGTGCACTAGAGAAGAATGTGTATTCTGCCAGTTTGGGATGGAGTGTTCTATATATATCTATTAAGTCCACCTGGTCTAGTTCTTCATTTATTACCACTATTTCCTTGTTGACTTTCTGTCTGTCTGATCTATCCATTGATGTGAGTGGGGTGTTGAGGTCCCCTACTATTATTGTGTTGCTGTTAATTTCTCCCTTTAGATTTTGAATAGTTGCTTTATATACTTTGGTGCTGCTGTGTTAGGTGCATATATATTCATAAGTGTTATGTGCTTTTCATGGAATGTCCCTTTTTCATTATATATGGCCCCTCTTTGTCTCTCATTGCCTTTTTTATCTTGAAGTCTACTTTGTCTGATATAAGTACTGCAACAGCTGCTTTCTTTTGTTTGCCATTTGCTTGGAGTATCATCTCCCATCCCTTCACTCTGAGTCTGTGTTTGTCTTTAGAATTGAGATGTGTTTCCTGTAGGCAGCATATTGTTGGGTCTTGTTTTTTAATCCATCCTGCCACTCTGTGTCTTTTGATTGGAGAATTCAATCTCTTTACATTTACAGTGATTATTCATATATTAGGGCTTAATAGTGCCCTTTTATCTCTTGTTTCCCCATTTTTATTTATTTCCCTTGTTTCTCATCCTGTGTATTTCTGACTGCCATTTCAGTTTGACAATTTTCTACTATAGTTTTCTCAGTTTTCTCTTTATCATTTGTGTCTCTGTTCTGATTTTTTGTTTAGTGGTTACCAGGAGGTTGGTATATAAGATCTCATAGATGAGACAGTCCATTTTCTCATGGCCTCTTATCTCCTTAGCCTAAGTAGGTTCCATTCCTTTCCTCTTCCCTAACTAAGTTATTGTTGTCACAACTTATTTCATTTTGTGTTGCGAGTTTGTGATTAAAATTAAGTGATTACAGTTATTTTTGATGTTTTTCTTCTCTTTATCTTTAATGTTATAACCAAGAGTTTGCTAACATGTTCTGATAGAGAGCTGCAATTTTCTGATTTTGTCTATTTATCTCCTTACTCAAGGCTTTGTAAAAATTTCCTTTTTTTTCAAGTATGAGGGCCTTCTTGATCATTTCTTGTTGGGGGGGCATCTTATGGGGGTGAACTCCCTCAGTTTTTGTTTAATCTGGGAAAGTTTTTATTTCTCCATCGTATCCAAAGGATAGTTTTGCCAGACAGAGTATTCTTGGCTGCAAGTTTTTGTCTTTCAGTATTTTGAATATATCATTCCACTGTTTCCTGGCCTGTAAGGTTTCTGATGAGAAATCCACTGAAAGCCTGGCAGGGGTTCCTTCATAGGTTATTTTCTTCTGCCTTGCTGCCCTTAACATTTTTTGTTTGTCATTGACTTTTGCCAGTTTTACTAATATATGCCTTGGAGAAGGTCTTTTTACATTGATGTAATTATGAGTTCTTTTGGCTTCATTTACATGTAATTCCAGCTCTTTCCCCAGGTTTGGGTAGTTCTCAGCTATTACATCTTTGAACAAGCTCTCTGCTTCTTTCTCCCTCCTGCTCCCTCTGGAATATATATAATCCTTAGGCCGTGTTTTCTAATTGAGGTGGATACTTTTCAGAGAATTTCTTCATTTCTTTTTAGTCTTAGTTCTCTCTTCTCCACCGGAAGCATTTCTATATTTCTGTCCTCTAAATTACTAATTCTGGGCTCTATAATATCCGCTGTGTTTTTTAAGTATTCTAGATTTTATTTTTCATTTCATTCATTGGCTTCTTCATCTCCAGCATTTCTGTGTGACTTTTAAATTTTTTTAGAGTTTCAATCTCTTGTGAAGAATTCCCTCTGCTCATTAATGAACTTTGTTCCTGAGTTCATTGAACTGTTTTTCTGAGTTTTCTTGTAACTTGCTGAGTTTCTTTGATACTATTTTGAGTTCTCTGTCATTTAGATTGTAAATTTCTGTGACTTCAGGATTGGTTTCTAGACACTTGTCATTTTCCTTCTGGTCTGAAGTGTTAATGTATTTCTTCATGGTGTTTGGTTGGGTGGACCTTTGCTGGCACATAGTGGTAGTATCTGGTTGCAGATTCCACCTGCCACCACTGGGTGGAGGGCAGGAGCTGTGCTTTCTCAGCCTGGCACATCCCATGGAAGTTGTGCCCATCCTTTGGAAGTTGTGCCTGCAGGGCCTGTCTGCATTTGCCTACTGGCCACCACTGCTTCACACACACAGACACAGGCACTCTGGAACAGATCTTTTGCCCTGGCCAACATGGTGTGCCAGGTGAGATGGGGGAGGGGGCACTTTCTTTCCCACCTGCGCTTCCACTCTGCACTCACTGGCAGCCTGCCTGGGCTGCTGGGCTTGGTGGGGGTATCCCTGAGGTGACTGAGCCTCCTTGGTATGGAGTGTTCCTGCAGGCTGGGAAGCAACTCCAAGAGTGAAAGCATTCCACGGAGTGCTGCCTTTTCCCCCATCTCCTGTCAAAGTCATACACTGGCCACTGCCTAAAGTCCTGAGCCCTTGACCACTGCCACTGGAGAGAAGAAGATCCACTTACCTCCTTCCACTGCTTCCCAAGGCATCCAGTAGCCCCACCTTCACATGAATGGATGCATGGATCTCTCCAATGCCTATTGTTCTGAGTGGATGTCCTCTGACGGTTAATGAATATCCTTTTCATTGTATCTTGTGAGGAGAGACTAAGGGAACAGCTCACATTGCCATGATGCTGACTGAGAGAAGATAATATTGAGAAATTCACCCATAGTACAGCATAGGGAGAAAAATGTGATTAAAAATGTAAAAGAGCAGTTAAAAGATGTAGTGTTAGCTTTAGAAGACACAACATATATCCCTCTGGGATTTCCAGATTAAGAAAATGGAGAGAATGACAGGAAAATGGTATTCAAATGTTGACAGCACAGTTAGTAGTGAACAAAAGTAATTATTACCATATCTGCTATTCAGCATTATACCAAAGGTCCTAGCTAGTAGAATAAGATAAGAAAATGTGGGCTAGATGAGAAACTTTCTTGAAAAATATAGCATCATCTGACTAAAGAACAAAAGAGAGAATAATCTTATGACCATTAAAAAAATGGAATTAATGGTTAAACTTTACCCATAAAAAAATACACCTTACCCCAGTAGTTGCATATATGTTTTCTACTAAATGTTCAAGGAACACATTAATCTACAACATTTTATGAGACCTATAAAAAATTCATTATGGCTTCCATTTATATGAAATCTGATCACAGTCAAAAGTAACCTATAGTGATTGAAGGCAGAACAGTGGTTGGTGGGAGCTAAAAATGGAGTAGAATGATATGTCAGGAATAAGGGCATAAGAAAAATTTCTGGGCTTATGGAAAAGTTTTTAAAATGTTATTTAAAAATATATTTTGATGCATTTTTCGGTCTGTTACGTTTTATCATAAAAATTACTATTAAATGCACTTCCAGAGTAGCAGTCTGAGGAGCTCCATGAACCTGCTCTGCAGTGAGATAACCATAACTGATAAAAACTATGTTAAAATAACAAACACACAATTTACAGTCACTAGAAATTATCCTAAGTGTATAGAGCAAATGGATATAAACTCATTCAAGAAAAAGTACTAAATTTCCATAAGATCAATGAAAGTTTGTCAAACTTAAGCCATGACCTGCCCTTCTGCCCCACCCTCACAGCTCAAAATGATGTAATCTTTACTCCTCACTGATATAGCCAAGAAGGTGAACCTCTCTTCCATCTCAGTTCCCAGAGGAAAATAACTTCTCCCCAGGAGGGGTAGGCCAATAGGATTTCTCATTCCTCAGGCTCTGTCTTGCAGAAACTACAAACTAGACAAGCATGGCCAAGATGTCTGGGGCTTCCTTCTCCACCAAGTCCCCATTTGTAGGACAGAAGCTCTAGTCTAGGTATGGCAGAACAAGAACACTGAGCCTTGATTGCTATTGTCCCAGCTCACTTATAGAGCCTAGGTTCCATGCCAGGAAAGCCAGGTTGAGAAGACCAGGGGCTACTACTCCAACTCAGTATAACACTTGTAGAGAAGAGGTGTCTGAGAGGAGCGGATTCTGTCCTCACCCTGAGACTCAAAGACAAAGAGAAAAATCTTGAAAATAGCAAAAGAAAGAACACTGAATCATGTACAAGAAAACCTCAATGAGATTAACATTTGACATCTCTTCAGAAACAATGGAGAAATCAGTGGCAAGATATGCTCAAAGTGCTGAAAGAAAAAGAAAAAGTTGTCAACTAAGAATTACTAACCTTAGGAAAAAACTAACCTTAGAAAAAAAGATGAAATAAAGACATCAGCACATAAACAAAAACTGAAATATTTCATTTTTAGCAGACTCACCTTACAAGAGCTACAAAAGGAAGTTCTTTGAGAACAAGTTATACCAGACAGCAATCCAAACTCACATAATAAAACAAAAAGCACTGGCAAAGATAATTCTATAATTATAAAAGGTATAAGTGTGTCTTTCTTCTCCTTTCTTCCCTTAAATAAATTAAAATAAATTACATAAGATGATACATATGTAATTTTCTAGATAATGCATGTAATTATATATAGTTGGGACTATAACATATAGAAATTTAATATATTTGAAAATATATTACATTCCCACAAAGGAAGTGGGTAGAGCAAAGTTGGCTTGAACTAAGGAAACAACACCAGATGGTAATTCAAATCCATAGAAACAAATAAAGAAACCAGAAATAGTAAATAAGAAAGATAATTTTTAAAACTACGAATCTATATTTGCTCTTCTTTCTTCTCTCAGGCTCTTTTAAAAATATAATATTATATAAAGTAATCATAACAATATGCTGCTAGGTTTCTAACACAGGCACATAATATGTATAACAATAATAGTTCAAGAAAGGTGAGTAGGGAATAGAGCTATATAGGAGTAACATTTTTATATCTTACTGGAAGTAAGTTACTATAAATCTGAAGTAAATTCTAACAAGTTAGGATGTAAGTTATTGTAAGTCCTAAAGCAACCACTAAGAAAAAAGTAAAAAAAAGTCTTTAAATGAATTAAAATATTCACTTAATGCAAAATAAAATAGTAAAGGAGGAAGAGAGGAACAAAAAAAGAATGAGATGAAACAAAAAATAAAATGGCAGACAAAAACCCAACAGTATCAATGAGAACATTAAATGTGAATGGATTAAAAATCTAATCTTAAGGCAGAGATTGTCTCACTGGATTAAAAAAAGCAAGATTCAACTATATGCTGTCTATAGGAAACACATTTTAAATGCAAAGATACAAATAGGTTTGAAAGCAAAGGATGGACAAAGATGTGAACAACCATCAAAGACTAGAGTGGTTATATTAACATCACAAAATAGACTTTAATGAAAAAAGGTATAAGAGCTAAAGAGTTACACTTTATAATGATAAACATGTCCATCAAGAAGCTATAACAATACAAACATATGCACCTAAAAACAGCCCCAAATACACAAAGCAAAATCTGACATAAGGAAGGGAGAAACAGACAATTTAATAATAATAAAGACCTCAGTAATGCATTCTCAATAATAAATAGAACATCTAGGCATAGCATCAATAATAATATGGAAGACTTGAACAACGCTATAAACTAACTACACCCAACAAACTTTTACAGAACATCCCATCTAACTATAGACAAATACACATTCTTCTCACTCTTCTCAAGAGCACACAAGTAAAAAGCTAAACAAGCTGAAAACCAACAACCTTCTTAGATGTTGAAATTATCAGACTGGAAATTTAAAATACATATGATTAAAATAATGTAAGCAGAGAGATGGAAATTCTAAAAATGGGCCAAAAAGAAATGCTAGAAATAAAAAAATACCATAATAGAAATGAAGAATGCCTTTGACAGCCTTATTAGTAGACTGGACATGGCTAAGGAAAGAATCAGTGAGCTTGAGGATATATAAATAGAAACTTCTAAAACTGTAAAGCAAAAAAAAAAAGGCAAAAAATGAAACAGAATATCTAAGAACTATGGGCAATTACAGAAGACATAACATAGACATAGTGGAAATACCAGAAGGAAAAAAAGAGGTAAAGGAACATAAAAACTATTTGGAGCAATAATGACTGAGAATTTCCCCAAATTAATGTCAGACTCCAAACCACAGATAAAGGAAGCTCAGAGAACACCATATAGGATAAGCTACACATAGGCATGTGCTATTCAAATTGCAGAAAATAAGAGATGAAGAAAAAGAATATCTTACCTATGGAGGAACAGGGATAAGAAATACAATGGACTTCTCCTCAGAAACCATGCAAGCAAGAAGAGCATAGAGCAAAATAAAGTGTCCAAAGAAAAAAATCCTTAAAATCCTTTATTTTATGAAATTATCCTTCAAAACTGAAGGAAAAATAAAGACTGTCTCAGAAAAACAAAAATTGAAGGAATTTGTTGCCAGTAGACCTGACTTTCAAGAACTATTAAAAGAAGTTTGTCAGAGAAAATAAATTATGTAAGTCAGAAACTCAGATCTACATAAAGAAAGAAAAAGCATTAGCGAAGAAATAAGTGAAGATAAAATAAAAACTTCAATTGTTATTACTTTTAATTGGCCTAACAGTTAATAGTTTATTCAAAATAATAAAGCAAAATTGCTCTATAATACAGTATCCCATGTTGCTATATTTATATATAATGCTATATAGTATAACGTGGTATACAATGATTAAAGCTTATAGATAACTGAAATGGATGGCAACAATGATACAAGGGAAGGGGACGGGGAATCAGGAACACTTTGTTACTTTAAAGATATTTGCACTATCCTTGAAATGTTATAGTGTCATTTAAAGTGGAATTGAATTAGTCATAAATGTATATTGCAAGCTCTAGGGCAACTACTAAAAAAAGTTTAAAAATAGAAAAAAGAGGCATAATAAATATGCCAAAAGAGGAGAAAAATGGAATCATTTGAAATGCTCAATTAAACCATAAAAGGCAGGAAAAGACTTAAAGACAATATCAGGAAAAAAGAACAAGAGCAACAAATAGAATGTGGTTAACAAATAAGGTAGATATTAATGCAACTACATAAAAAATCACTTTAAATGTCAATGGTCTAAATATACCAACTGAAGAGCAGAGATTGTCAAAATGGATCAAAAAAACAAGACCCAATCATATGCTGTTTAAAAGAAAACTTCTTTAAATATAAGGACACTATAGATTAAAAATAAAGGGATGGAGAAAGATGTATGATGTTAACACTAATCAAAAGAAAACTAGAGTAGCTATGTTAACCCAGACATCCACAGGCTATAGAAGAGAAATCACATGATCACATCCATAGATGCAAAAAAAAAAGGCATTTGACAAAATCAGCACCCATTCATGATAAAAATTCTCAGCAAACTAGGGAAAGAGGGGAATAATAAAACTCTATTTCTTTGCAGATGACATGCTTGTCTATGTAGAACATTCAAAAGAATTGAGAAATATACTAGTAATAAGTGAAATTTCAAATTAAACACAATGCCATTTACATTAGCACTCCAAAAACGAAATACTTAAGTATAAATCTAACAAAATATGTACAAGATCTACATGAGGAAAAAGTACAAAACTCTGGTGAAAGAAATCAAAGAAGAACTAAATAAATGGAGAACTATTCCATGTTCATGCATAGGAAGAGTCAATATAGTAAAAAATATGAGTTCTTCCCAATTTGGTCTATAGATTCAATACAATCCCAATAAAAATCCCAGTAAGTTATTTTGTGGATATTTACAAACTGATCCTAAAGCCTATATAATGAGGCAAAAGACCCAGAATAGCCAATGCAATATTACAGGAGAAGAACAAAGTTAGAGGACTGACACTACCCAACTTTAAAACTTCCTATAAAGCTACAGTAATCAAGATAGTGTGGTATTCATGAAAGAATAGCCAAATAGATCAATAGATCAGAATAGACAGCTCAGAAATAGACCTACACAAATATTGTCAACTGGTCTTTGACAAAGGAGCATAGGTAACAAATGAAGAAAAGCCGGTCTTTTCTATAAATGGTGCTGGCAAAACTAGATATCCACAAGCAAAAAAAAAAAAAAAAAAAAAAAAATTGGATATAGACAAAGACTGTACACCTTTCACAAAAATTAACTCAAAATTGACTATATACCTAAATGGAAAACACAAAACTATAAAATTCCTAGAAGATAACATAGAAAAATGTCTAGAAGACCTTGGGTTTGGTGATAGCATTTTAGATAAAACACCAAAGGCATGGTCCATGAAAGAAATATTAAGTTGGACTTCATTAAAATTTAAAAACTTCTGCTTTGTGAAAGGCTGTCAAGAGAATGAGAAGACAGACCACAGACATGGAGAAAATATTTGCAAAAGACATATCTGATAAAGGCCTAGCATCCAAAATATAGAAAGAATGCTTAAAACTCAACAATAACAAAATTAACAACATGATGTAAAAATGGGCAAAATATCTGATCAGAGACCTCATCAAAAAAGATATACAAATGGCAAACAAACATATGAAAAGATGTTAAACATCATGTTATCAGGGAATTGCAAGTTAAAACAACAGTAAGAAGCCATTAGAGATACCAATAGAATATCTTTAGAATGGCTGAAGTCCAAAACACTGACTCACCAAATGCTGGTAAGGATGTGGAGCAACAGGAATTCTCATTCTTTTATAGTAGGAATGCAAAATAGTACACCCACTTTGGAAGACAGTTTGATAGTGTCTTACAAAACTAAACTCTTACCATGTGATCAAGTAATCATGTTCTTTGATACTCACTCAAATGAGCTGAAAAGTTATGTCCATACAAAAACTGGCACATGGATGTTTATAACAGCTTTGTTCATCACTGCCAAAATTTGTAAGCAGTCAAGATGCCCTTCAATAGGTTAATGGATAAATGGACTGTGGTACATCCATACAGTGAAGTATTATTCAGTGCTAAAAAGAAATGAGTTATCAAACCATGAAAAGACATGCAGGAACCTTAAATACTTATTACTAAGTGAAAGAAGCCAATCAGAAAAGACTAAATACTGTATAACATTCTGGAAAAGGCAAACTATGGGGACTGTAAAGAGATCAGTGGTTGTCAGGGATTGATTATGAGAGAAAAAGGAATGAACAAACAGAGCACAGAGGGTTTTTAAAGCAGTGAAACTGTTCTATATGATACTGTAATGATGAATATATGTCATTAAACATTTGTCAAAACCCATAGACTGAGTTTTCAACACCAAGAGTGAACCCAGAGACCAAAACTAAACAAGGACATCACAAGAAAATCACAGGACAATAGCCATAATGAATATGGATGCAAAAAAATCCTCAACAAAATGCTAGCACAATGAATCCAGCAACACAGACAGAGAATTATATACCATGCACATATGTATGGTGATTGATAAAAACTAAACTATGGTGGTGAACACAATGCAGACTATACAGAAACTGAAATATAATGACGTACATCTGAAATTTACACAATGTTATAAGCCAATATGACCTCCTATGATCATCTCAATAGACGTAAAGAAAAAGCATTTGACAATGTACAACATTCTTTCACAATGAAAACACTCAACAAATTAGGAATAAAAGGAAACAACCTCAACCTGATAAAGAATATCTCTGAAAAAGCACACAGCTAACATCATACTTAGTAGTGAAAGATGGAATATTTTCCCACTAAGATCAGTAAAAAGACAAGGATGCTCACTCCCACCACTTCTATTTAATATTGTACTAGAAGCTCTAGCCATGGCAATTAGGCAAGAAAAAAACACAATAAAAGTCATCCACTTTGGAAAGAAAAACGTAAACTATCTCTATTTGAATATTACATGATATTGTATATAGAAAACCCTAAAGAATCCACTAAAATTATTAGAACTAATAAATGACTTTGCAAAGTAGTAGGATACAAGAGTAATATACAAAAATCCATTGTATTCCCATACAGTAGGAAGAAATGATCTGAAGATGATATTAAGAAAAAATTCCATTTATAATAGCATCACAATTAATAATATATTTATATATTTAATTAAATTTAAAAAATTTAATTAAAAAGCGCAAAACACTCTGAAAACTACAAAACATTCAATAAGTCAAAGAAGATCTAAATAAAAGGAAAAATATCCCTTGTGCATGGATTGAAATATCTAATATTTTTTAGATGACAATATTCTCCAAATTGACCTACAGGTTATTTTTCTAGGAGATTGGCCCTGAGATAACATCTGTTTCCAATCTTCCTCTTTTTTTCCCCTCCCTAAAGCCCCCATACATAGTTGTATATCCTAGTTGAAGGTCATTCTAGTTCCTCTGTGTGGGATGCCACGACACCATGGCTTGATGAGTGGTGCACTGGTCCCATGTCCAGGATCTGAACCAGTGAACCCTGGGCTGCCAAAGTGGAGTGTCTGAACTTAACAACTCGGCCACGGGGCTGACCCCCTGATCTATAGATTTAATACATTCTCTATCAAAATCCCATCTGGCTTCTTTGCAGAGATTGATAAACTAAAATCCTAAAATTCATATAAAATTACAAGGTCCTAAATAGCCAAAACAATCTTGAAAAAGAACAAAGTTGAACTCATAGTTTCTGATTTCAAAACATCCCACAAACCTTTTGGAATCAAAATAGTGTGGTGCTGGCATAAAGACAGACATGTAGACCAATGGAATACAATTGAGAATCCAGAAATGACCCCATACATCCATGTCCAGTTAATTTTCAACAAGAGGGCCAAGACCATTCAATGGGGGAAAGAAAAGTCTCTTCAACAATGGTGCTGGGTCAACTGGATAACCACATGCAAAAGAATGAATTTGGACCCTCATCTCATACCATATAAAAATTAACTCAAAATGGATCAAATGCCTAAATAAAAGAGTTAAAAATATAAGATCATTGGAAAAATCATAGGAGTAAAATTTATGACCCTGGATTTGGCAAGTGACAAAAGAAAAAACAGATATATTGGACTTGATCAAACTTAAAAACTTTTGCACAAAGGACACTATCAAGGAAATGAAAAGACAATCTACAAAATGGGATCCAATATTTGCAAATCATGTATCTAGTAAGAGTCTAGTATCCAGAATATTTAAGGAATTCTTACAATGCAAGAGCAAAAAGTCAAAAACCACTTGAACAATGAGCAGTGGACTTGAATAAACTTTTCTCCAAAGAAGATGTACAAAAGTCCAACAAGCACAGGAAAACACGTCCCACATCATTAGTTATTAGGAACATGCAAATCAAAACTACAATGAGAGACCACTTCACACTCACCATGATGCTTTCAATTTTTAAAAAATGTAAAAAAAATAAGTGTTAACAAGTATAGGGAGAAATTGGGACCCTTGTACATTGCTACTGCAACTGTAAAATGTACAGCCACTGTGGAAAATAATTTGGCAGTACCATGAAAATGTTAAACACAGAATTACCATATGATCTGGTAATTTCCACTCGCAGTTATACAACTCAAGAAAAAGGAAAACTTACATCCATATAAAAATTTGCACACAAATATTCTATCAGCATTATTCAGAATAGTCAAAAAGTAGAAACAACCCAAATGTACATAAACTGATAATGAATAGATCAATAAAATATGACATATCCATAAAATGCAATATTACTCAGACATAAAAAATGAAGTACTGATAAAAGCTACAACATGGATGAACCTCAAAAACAATACGCTAAATGAAAGAAGTCAGATGCAAAAGGTCACATATCACACAATTCCTTTTATATAAATATCCAGAACTGGTAAATCCATAAGACAGAAAGCAGATTAGTAGTTGCCAGGGGCTGGAAGGGGTATGGGGAATGACTGCTTAATGGGTAGTGGGTCTCCTTTAGGGGTGTAGAACACGTTTTGGAATACAGGTAACAGCTGCACAACATTCTGAATGTACTGAATGCCACCAAATTATATAATTATATAACTTTCAAATAGTTAACTTTAGGTTACGTGACTTTCACCTCAGTTTTTTTTTAAAAAAGGAAAAAATGTTTCATGGACCTAAATGTAAGAGGTAGAAGTATAAAACTTTTAGAAAAAACATAGCAAATCTTTATGAGGTTGAGTTAGAAAAACTTTTCTTAGATACAACACCAAAATTATAAGTGGCAAAGGAAAAATTGATCAATTGGACTTCATAAAAATTAAAAAGTTTGTGCTGCAAATAATACTATCAAGAAAGTGAAAGGACAATTGACAGAATAAGAAATAATATTTACAAATCATATATGTGATAAAAGACTTTTATCCAGAACATATAAAATACCTTAAAATTCAATAAATCAAATAATCAAATTTTATAATGGGTAAAAAATCTAACACAAAATTCTCCCAACAGATACACAGATAGTCAAAAAGCCTATAAAAATATGCTTAACACTATTAGTCATGAGGGAAATGTAAATCAAAACCACTATGAGACACCACTTCACACCCATTATGATGATTATAATGAAAAAGACCAAAAATAAGAAATGCTAAAGAGGATGTAGAGAAATTTGAACCCTCATACGTTCCTCATGGGATTGGAAAGTAGTCTGGCAGTTCCTCAAATGGTTAAACATAGAGTTGTTATATGATCCAGCAGTATATACCCAAGAGAAATGAAAACACACGTCTACACAAAACCTGATACATGAATGTTCATATCAGCATTGTTCATAGTAGCCAGAGTAGAAACAACCCAAACGTCCTCCAACTGATAAATGGGTAAATAAAATGTGACATATCCACACAATGTAATACTATTCAGCAACTTAAAAAAAAATCAAGCACTGATACATGCTACAGCACGGACGAAACTTGGAAATATTGTGTTAAGTGAAAGAAGCCAGTCACAAACAGCAACACAGTATACACATTCATTTATATGAAATTTTTAGAATAAACAAATCTACAGAGATAGAAAGTAGAATAGTGGTTGCCTAGCTCTGAGGGAGTGTATGGGAGGGTGGGTGGTCTGAGAGAAACGACAGCTAAGTGGTGTAGGGTTTCTTTTAGGAATGATGGAAAATGTTCTAAAATTAGATTGTGGTGATAGTTGTGCAACTATATGAGTATACTAAAAACCACTGAACTTTAAATAGGTGAATAACATGGTATGTGAATTATACCTTAATAGAGCTACTTTAAAAAAAAAGAAAATTCTTACAGTTTTAGCTTTCTTATGATTCTAGCTTAAACCAAGAATAAAATTTAGAGGATCTATAGCAGTGGTTCTCAACTGGGTTCAATTTTGTCCCCAAGGTATGTTTAACAATGTCTGGAGACATTTTTGTTCGTCACAAATTGGATGGCAGGGGATTCTACTGGTGTCTAGTGGGTAGAGGATAAGGATGCTGCTTAATATCCTGCAATGCACAGTACAGTCCTTTGCAAGAAAGAATTATCTGCCCAAATGTCAGTTGTGTTGAGGCTGAGAAACCATGATCTAGAGAAATGAAGAGACAGAAGTCATTCACACCATTCCTTATAACCATTACCTCTGACAAGTAGCTCAGAAAATATCAGCTCATATATCTAAAGAGCGCAGGGAGTACCGGGTGCCCATGTGGTAGCATGGTCTAGTGTTCTAGGGACCTGGTAGCCCTGTAGAAAATAGCACTGGGTAGGGCATTACTAGGGCTTTGCAAGAATTACCTTTTCGGGCCAGCCTGATGGCTGAGCAATTAAGTTCACATGCTCTGCTTCAGTGGCCTGCGGTTCGCCAGTTCAGATCCCGGGCGTGGATCTAGCACTGCTATCAAGCCATGCTGTGGCAGGCATCCCACGTATAAAATAGAGGAAGATGGGCACAGATGTTAGCTCAGTGTCCATCTTCCTTAGCAAAAAGAGGAGGATTGACGTTGGATGTGTTAGCTCAGAGCTCATCTTCCTAAAAAAAAAAAAAAAAAGCCAAAAATAAGAAATACCTTTTAAGGTAGCAGATAGGCCTACAGTGTTGATAAGTCATCTCCAACAGTCTAATAGTTTAAAAATCAGCGAGCACATAGCTCTGGGCTTCTTCAATCTGGCAGATTCCTCCCTCTAATAAGAGTGTCCTCATGAAGAATCAGGGAGGCATGAGGGGCCTGAATCCGTTTCGTTATTTGTGTCCCTATTACATACGTTAATTGCATTTCTCATTTGCTGACTTAACATTAAAACAAAGTGAGAGCAAGCAAACAAAAAAATAAACAAAGCCGTATAACTCAAAAGAATGTTGCAAATACTAAATAAAGTATACAGCTAAAGAGCCTAGAATTTGACAAGTATTCAAAATGCTAGCTACTTTTACTGTTAAAAAGCATCATTTAAAATTTTAGCATAAAAATAAAAGGCATCTAGGGAAAACTCTAACAAAGATGTATGAGACATTTATGGAAAAAATGTCTAAACTTCATTGGTAAGTGTTAAGGAAGACTTACAAATGGAGAGAGATATCTAGTTCAAGAGTAGGAAGATTTGATATTGAAATCAATTCTTCTCAAGTAATCTACACATTTAAACCAACTCTAATAAAAATCCCAGTAGGGAATTTTTGGAATTTGACAATAAGATCCCAAAATTTATATGAAGAACAAAGAATTAAGAACAACCAAGAACATTTTGAAGGGGAATGTAGCAAAAAGACTACGTTCTATGAGATATCACGAAGTTATAATAATTGAAACAGTGTGGTATTGGCTTAGCAACAGGCAAATAGCCTGCTTTAGTTTGGGTTCCTTAGGCAGCAGCACCAGAGGCAAAAGATGATTTGTAACTACTTTTGAAGGAAGGGAACCCAAGGGAAGCAGAATTGACTGAAAAAAGAGTGAGGTAGGGAAGGAGAGAGTCACTGCAAGAGGCATTGCTGAGCTGACAACTACTTGTACAAAGTGCAAACATTGCAGAGCTGTCTTGTAAGAGGCTGAACTACTGTGTCTCAAGATAGTCTCTCCAGGGGATGGAGAAGAATTTATCCCCAGGTCTCAGTCTCCCAGTGACCAGGGCCTCACAGGGCATTAATCCTCTGCACTCCCAGGTTCTGCAAGGTTGGGGGAATGTAATGGCATCTCAGGCTCTAGCATCAACAGGGAAGTCCCAGAGCTGAGAGATGAGCAGTGTGGGCAAGAAGTGAGGTGCTGTTAGGCTTTGCCTAAATGAAGTCTCTCAGGGCCCACACAGAGCTGGTCATCCCAGCAGCAGCAGATACATGTGGATAAAGTCTCCCATGCAGCTGAGAACAAGAGCCTCCAGGGGGCACAAACAGGGACTGTTTGTCTCCGTTTACTTGCCAGTGTTCCAGTTCATGCCCATTGTCCAAGTATAATTGTTGACTGCCTCCCTCTCACTCTCAGAAGTGTCCTAGTTTGGGTGATAAATTATATGTTCACCCTCTACATAAGAGAAGTCTGATACATAAAGCTGATGGAACAGAATTGAGGACACAGATACAGACCCAGGAATATACGGAAACTGTGACAGAGGTAGTACTACAAATCAGGTCAAAATAAAGTTCTGGTAAGAGTGTCTATCCACACGGGGACAAGGGAGAAAGGATTCCCTTCTCATCCCGTATACAAAAGTAGCCCAGATGTGGAAAGCCAAACCATAACACTTTTCAAAGAAGAAGTAAGAGAATATGTTTCTGACAACCAGGCAGGGAAATTGTTCTGGACAGGAAAATACAAACGATAAAGAAAACAGATGACAAATTTGGTTACATTAAAACACATCATTTCATAAAAATGAAAACAGAGAGAGAGATGTGTACAATGCATTAATTGACCAAGGTTTTCTAGAATATAAAAAGAACTTCAATGTACCAATAAGAAAATGAGCAAAGGGCATGAATAGGCCAATCGCAGAAGAGGACACAAGAACGGTCAATAAACACTTGAAAAGGTGTTCAACCTAGCTAATAATCAGGGAAATACAAATTAAATTCCAAAAGTGAAACACTATCTCACACTTACCAGATTGGCAAAAACTTAAAATTTTAAAAGTAGCAAATGTGAAGAACTGAGAATTCTCATGGATTCCTGACCCAATGTAAACTGGTACAATCTCTTTGCAGAAAAAACTGACCCCAGATCTAGCAAAACTGAAGATGCTTCTATCTATCATCCAGGAATTCCTCTTCAAGAGAAAGAAATTAAATAATGAGACACATATATGGAGAATTATTGTACCAATGTTTTAAACAGTCATAACAATATAGAAATAAGTCGTAATAATATTAACAGTATCATTATAAATGGAAACAATAGGAATGCCCATCAGGATGGAAATAGGAAAATTTTAAATAATGTATTTATATAATAGAATACTATACAGCAGTAAAATATATACATCAGAGCTACCAGTATTAATATAGATAGATCTAAAAGAACTTAATGGAATGAGAAGACAAAAAAGTCAAGAATTAGAATGATACAGTATACTACCATTTATGCAAAATTTTAAACACACAAATAACACCACACAATTTTAGATACATACATGCATAAGTAGTAAAAATACAAAAATAGGGCCAGGAAAGATACACAATAACCTCAGGGTAGTGATTAGAGAGGTGACGTATTGCCTTAAATACCATTTTCACTCATATCAATATTACTACATTATCTTTTGGTTGGTATTTATCTGATAAATTTTTCTCTATTAATTAGTTTTCAAACATTCTCCGTCCTTTTTGAAAATGATTTCTCTTCTAAGTGGTATATTGCCAGATTTTGATATTTTGAACCAATTTGATAATTTCTATCAAATAAAAAGCCAAAGACCATGCAGGCCCCCAGACCTCTGCAGGGTGGCCTCAACTGCACAGCTTCTCATGTAGCTGCCTGGGGAGCCTGCCAGGAGCCAGATGAGGGTCCTTGGGATGGTTTCCCACAGCTGGCTCTCTGGGGTCAGGAGGGCAACATCTCATGATGCTTTCCATCCCTAGGACACCCTTGGGGAATGGGATCACAAAGCTCCCATCACAGACCTGGGGGAAGACATGCTTTGAAAAAAAATAATGGCATAAAGAAAAGTCTATTAGAATCCCAATTATGTATTTAATCATAAAACATAGGATTTGATGAGATCAAATCATGTCCTTTAACACACTGCACATGTCTTTTTCGTAATGTGGAAAGAATGATACGTAGCATTATCTAACCCAACATTTATCCACTCAGCACACATTCACTTAGTACTTACTGGATGCACGACACTGTACTATCCACTAAGGTGACAGCACTAATACTGACTTGATTGTGACCTTCAGGACTTTACAGCTGATCAGAGAGATAAGGTGCACAAAGATCTCACACAATATCTTACACTTGAATAGCACTTTTGAGTTCAGTAAGTGCTTTCCCACATATTATTCCACTTAATCCTCATCACACTCTATAATTTTTATTTCTCAAGAAAAGTAGGAATCAAATAAATTACATGGCTAGTAAGTTGTAGACAGATTTAAGCCTGCATTGATCTCTCTTCAAATCTCAATCCCAAGTCCCACTAGGCAGCAAGATGCCCCCTGTGTAGTGATACAAGGTGGCTCACCAGACCCTGAGCAGTCCATTCATGGCTTCCCCTCTATTCCTATGCTTCGTCATCCTCTTGGCTTACAATTTCCCTACAACAGCTAACTCTTATTCCTCTTCAAGCCCAACTACGAAAAGTGCCCAGATGTTATAGGTGAAAATCAGCTGATACCCTCTCTGATTTTCAACAGCTTTTTTGACACTCCTCATAGGTTACTGATTCAATTCCACGGAGAATAGAATAAATTTGCATTCAGCTTTACTAAATGTCAGCACATAATAATGCTGTGAGGTATTATTATTACCATGCTAAAGATAATTTAGAGCAGTAATTTAAAATATTAGTTCTAGAAACAGTCTTCACATGTTCTAGTCCTGGCTCCATTTGCTAGCCATGTTATATTACCCTCAGTAAGATGAGATAACAAAAGTACCCAACTCCAGGGGCCTTTGTAAGGATTAAATCAAATAATGCATGTTAGATGTTATTAGTTAACATATGAAGAAATTGAGGCTAGTAAAGGTTACTCAACTCTCCCAAGGCTAGTAGGCTAATAAGTGCCAGAGATTGGACTGAAAACTGATCCATCGAGCCCCAGCCTTGGAGTTATGCTCCTTCCTTGAGAGCAACTATACCCAAACTTTTAAGTTACATCCTCATATCAGTAGGAAAAAAAAAGAGCGTGTACTCCAAATATTTATTATAAATTCTGTCTACAATACTGTAATAATATATTATGTACATTATAAATAATACAAAAAAGAAATCAAAGAAAGGCAATAAAAGTAGAAATACAAGTTACATTAAACTTTCTCACTTCAGATTCTTATTCTTACTACCTCTCCGTGGGTGTTTGTCTAATTCTAGCTTGTATTCCTAACCCTAGTGTAAATACAATATCCTGCCTATAGCGGACACTCAATAAATGTTGTGAATAAAATAGTATGAAGTTTTCCTCTATGCTGTTATACTCCACACTCACTGCTGTAACATGCTGACATATTTGAATGCAAATGTGCTCAAGCAGCGTCCTTGAATTGATTTTTAATATATCTGCTAGCTTTCAGCTGCTAAAGGTCAAGCTTCAGTCATCTTCCTCAGAGCATTAGTTAAGAGAGAGAGTTTGTTATATAGCGTGAACAGCTGGTATCGCAAAAGGGACATCTGCAAGGAGGAGGAGGAAGGTCCTCAAAGGCATGCATGTCCCATTCAAAATTGTTTGCTTAATTCTCCTCTTTGTAATCCTACAGAAAATAAATGCTGCTGTTGTCTCTTTAAAAACTCTAGATCTGCTGGAGAATTTGTGATTGTTTAATAACTATGGGTCTCAATTTTTTTCGATGAATGGAATAAACTATAGGTGTAGATCTTCAACCTGGAGAGGTGATTGCCTGTGGACTGGATGGAAGTGTGTGTTTTATTTCCTTCCCCAGCAGATGAGAGGGTATAAAAGCAGTCACCTGTCAACCCACTCCAGCAATGAAATTCAGCAGCCTATTGTCCCAATCACTGCTCTCAATCACTCTAAACGGCCTCCAGAGGCCATCATTATTATAGGACATGTTCCTAAGAGTAGATAAATGGAACTCCACCTGCCAGCCTGCATAGGGATAGATGGACATTCTTGGCCAAAAATATGAAAGGGCCTGGAGCTTTATTGACATTTACATCAAAAATAGTTAGCAATGAAAGCAGCTGTTGTGGCGTGCTTTCACCACGACGTGTTTGGAATATGCTGTGAATTGAAATACAGACCTCCTGACAAGCAATTTACCTTCTGTCAGTCTCCATGTGCTTGCAGCATTACTGGGTACTCGCTGTGATAGGCCACTTAAAGCTGCACATGTGTACAGTTTGGATGAAAGATTAACTACAATTTGAGGCAGGAAGTAACGAATTGTGGAGTGTCATTCATAATGGCCTACATTGTCATCTGCAGGGTGACACCATAGCAAGAAGGTGCCTCTGTTGTGACTGCCTTATGGAATCAGATGTCATTCATTCTAATGAAGATCTGACTACAATTCTAATAAGCAGAGTGCAAGACAGCTCAGGACCAGAGGCATTAATCTGCCTTGTTTGCTGACATTACAGTGATGACTAAAATGCCATTATGCAGGAAATTTTTTTCAGAAGTGATTCAATAGGGGCAATTGTAACACAATGTATAACAGCCCAGAACAAAGGATGTGCCAGGAGTTAATTTCTGTATTTATTCTTCTCAGTTGATTCAGCACATTTGAATTCCCTCTCCCTTAAAAAATTTCTACTAGATGAAATATCATGATGTCTCATGAGAAAAGCACTGATTGCTTTGCCTAAGCAAGATCTAGAATTCCAGTCTCTTCAATGAAAGATTCTGTACCAAGTTTTGGTGGCACTTTCAGAAAGCATGTAGCGTTTGTATTACAGACAAGAGTAGATTAATCACTCAGCTGCTCTTTCCCTAGAACCATTGCCCTGAACCATGCGATCTGCAGCTCTGGAAACAATATTTAGTCAAATCTAAAAAGAAGTAAACAACTGATGTAGCTGTTCCTCCCTTGGCTGAGGAGTTCATTATTTTCACTCTGATAAGCTGCTCAACAGTATAGGGTCAATGGGCAACCACCAAAGCTGATATTTCTACAGAAGTCGAGTACCTCGCGAGTTGTTATCAACTTTATGAGTCATTACACATTTCTTTTGAAAAAAGCATGGAGGGTTTTGTTTTCGTCACTAAGTGCTGAGAAGCTGCTCTCTGTCTCTTCTCTTTTACTAACATCTGATTCTTTGGGTTCCTTAGGGTAGTGGCTGATGAGGAAATAATTCGCAACAGTTTAATTTTTCACAACTCAGGTAGGAAGAAGGCATTTAGTACAACAATATCGTCAAACGTCCAGTGCACTTGCTCTTATGATTGTGTATCAAGATCCCTGCAGTTGGTTGTCAATCCTTGAACCATCCCGGTATCTACTTCTCTGGTTTTTACCCCTCTGCACCACTAGAATCATAGACTGTATATGTCCAGCATTTCTACTCCTGTATCAGATCAAAGTGTGGTCTAAAAACCTTAGCAAACTTGGGAATCTAGGCTTTCAGCTTCCTCATGCTAGTCAAACTGCTTTCAGAATCTAAAACTACCAGCAAAAACAGGTTCTTTTGTAAACTCTATCTTGTCAAAAAAAAAAGAAAAAAAGAGAGATGGATAAGATGGATATATATTATCACCAGTCTCTGGCGTATGATGAAAGGTTTGACTAAACTTACTTAGGAAGCATATTCCTGTTAACAACAATTCCAGGCATGTTCCTATGAGTATAGATACACGCATGTACTTCAGAGAATGTAAATCCACAGAGTCATTTGTTGTGATTGGCTCTTGGGCCTTTGGCAGCTAATGCTGTCTCAGCCGAGAAAATTGCTGTGAGGTGAGTTCTGACAGGCCCGGGTGTACCAAAGCAGAGGCCATACTGCAGGCGAATTTCACTTTCAGTGAAACTACCTTAATTGAGTCTTTTGGTAACTTCCAGCCAATAAATAGCTAGTCACTGGCAACTGCAAGGCTGCCATGCAAATTAGCACGTTTCTGGAGCCCCTGCCAAAAACAAATGGGCTGCAAACACCAAAGTTTCTATTGAATGACTTACTTTTGACTCTATTAACTCATGCCTAGTCCTAACTCTTAACCCTATTCCCAGTGCTGCTGTAACAATTCACCACACGTTTAGTGGCTCAAAACAAAACAAATTAGTTACTTTAGAGTTCTGCAGGTCAGAGTACACAATGGGCCTTACTTGCTTGAAGTCAAGGCGTCAACAGAATCGTGTTCCTTCTGGAGGCTCTAGAGCAGAAGGTGTTCCTGGCCTTTCCCAGTTCCTAGAGGCCGTCAGCAAACTTTGGCTTGTGGTCCTTTCCTCCATCTTCAAAGCAAGCAACTCAACACCGCTCTAACTCTGACCCTCCTGCCGCCCTTTCTCCTTATAAGAAGGCCTGCGATACATTGGGTGCACCTGGATAATTCCCCATCCAAAACACTTAACCTAACCATATCTGCACTCTCCTTTGCTGTGTAAGGTAACGCAATCACAAGCTCTGGGGATTAGGATGTGGCCATCTTTGAGGGGCCGTTATTCTGCCTCCCACACCTACTTTATAGGAATGCTTTCTGTGTTCATTGCCTTTTTCCCCCTTATAACCTTCAGAGGGAGTCATGGCAGGGAGGGCTCTCGCTCCCACAGGTCAGTGAAGAAACCGAGGCTGAGAAACGTTTGAAACTTGCCCAACTCGGCGCTGCTGTAGGCAGAGTCTTATGTCCAGGGTTATAAAAGGAGTGTAAAACTCATCACTTACTTTTTTAACTCTCACTTTTGTACCCGAGTAAGGAGAACTTGGCCACCACAAAGGCATGCAGGGCAGACCCGGTCCCACTTGATGGCTGCACCCTAGCCCTAGCTCTTTCCTATGCCAGCCTCTCGCAGCTTGAGTCTCTGCTTTCTTTAGACTTTGAAGCTGGGTTTAAGAGAGTTAAATCTTTCACTTCGCTTTCTTAAACCTCCTATCTTCTCTTCCTCTTAGGCCTTTCCTCCCAGAGCACCCATGCTCTTAAAGAATCCTCCAGTTCAGATCAATAAATATCTAAAAACAAATGTTATGTATGGGACACTGCATTAGGTTGAGCTTTTTGGTAGACTGGAGGTAAACAGTCACAACACCACAATTCCAATAGTATAGTAGTGAGACAGGCATTCGAATCTCAATAAATTCTTTTCAAACCAGGTGACCCTGGCCAGATTACTTTGTGCTTCTTGGAACCTCAATACCCTTTTCTTCAAAAAGGTGACAACCTGGCACAGTTGTTAATGATTGAAAAGGGTGACATATGGTAGTACCATGCTGGTATGTGGAACGTTTAACATGTTTGCTCCTTTTTCTCCTCTCTTATTGCCCAAGAGAAACAGGACGGCTGAATCACAGACCCAAATTAGGGGTATTTGCACATTAAAAAAACAAGAGGGGAAATTTTTATTTGACAATATTTTACATAGTTAATAAAACTAAAAATCTGGACTCTCAAGTAATATGGCAGGTGCAGAGGTGTTTCTAAGTGAGCACTTTCCAGCTATTTGTCAAATCTCATCACACAAATGTAGATCCCAGGTTGCAGGGAATTACAGCCATTCTAATAAATTACATGGGAGATTACTTCAGATATATGATAAAAAATGACTGATTAATACAAATCTATTTCCTTAATACAGGAGGATCACGGGGAAGTGAAAAAATAGTAGAACAGAAGTCCTTGTCCACCCAAACTCATTCATTCATGATTTGTACGTGTATTTATTTATTTGATATTTCTTGAACATTTCTGTGTGTCAGTTTCATGAACCTAGGAATACCATGATTAACAAGACTCAATTGCTCTCCAAGATGGCATGGAAAAGCAGTAACAATTGAAGAAAACGAGTACTACGATAAAAGTATGCCAAGATGCTTTAGGAGCAAAGTGAAAGGGCATCCATTCTAGCCACTAAGGTAAGGCAGTCAGGGATGTCTTCCTGGGAAGGGAATATCTAATATGAGAACTGAATAACAAATAGGAATTACCCAAGTAAGGAGAGAGGAGCAAGGCTATTCTAGGCAAAAGCAGAACATATGAAGACTTGAAGAAGAGAGTACATGGTATGTTTAAGGGACTACAAGATGTTCATGTGGCTAAAGCACTTTGTAAAATGTTGGGAAATTAGGAAATGTGCTATCCCTCTCTGCCTCCCCCACCCCAATAGCTCAGTTGAATAGCAAATGTGGACACCCTCTCCCTCCTCCCCTTACCCATACTCTTCCAAGGAAGAGGACACGCAACTGTCCTTCTATTAGAGAAGATTCCCCAAATGTTTTCGAACTAATCTAAAATGTTCCCCTTAGAAGCACTGACCACTTTTCCACATCTCTGAACCTATATTTTTTGAGAGCCTCATGTTTCAGACCTTTGTATTTATTTATTTATTTTCGGATGTACATCATAATATATTTCAAATTCTGTGTAGATTACATCATGTTCACCACCCGAAAACTAATTATAGTCCATCCCCTCACATGTGAGCCTAATCACCCCTTTTGCTCTCTCCCCTCCCCCCTTCCCCTATGGTAACCACCAATCCAATCTCCAATGCTATGTGTTTGTTTGTCATTGTCTTTATCTTCTACTTATGAGTGAGACCATCTGGTATTTGACTTTCTCCCTCTGACTTATTTCACTTAGCATAATACCCTCAAGGTCCATCCATGTTGTCATAAATGGCCAGATTTCATCATTTCTTATGGCTGAGTAGTAGTCCATCGTGTATAAATACCACATCTTGTTTGTGCATTCATCCCTCAATGGGCACCTAGATTGCTTCCAAGTCTTAGATATGGTGTATAATGCTGCAATGAACATAGGGGTGCAAGTATCTTTATGCCTTTGTGTTTTCAAGTTCTTTGGATAAATACCCAGCAGTGGGATAGCTGGATCATATGGTAGATCTATCCTTAATTTTCTGAGGATACTCCATACTGCTTTCCATAGTGGCTGCACCACTCTGCACTACCACCAGCAGTGTACAAGGGTTCCCTTCTCTCCACACCCTCTCCAACATTTGTTGTTTCCTGTCTTGTTAATCAGAGCCATTCTGACCCAAGTGAGGTGGTACCTCATTGTAGTTTTGATTTTCATTTCCCTGATAGCTAATGGTGTTGAGCATCTTTTCATATGCCTACTGGCCATCCATATATCTTCTTTGGAGAAATCTCTGTTCAGATCTTTTGCCCAGTTTTTAATTGCATTGTTGGTTTTTTTGTTGTTGAGCTGTATGAGTTCTTTGTATATTTTGGATATTAACCCCTTATCTGATATAAGGTTTGCAAATATCTTCTCTCAATTGTTAGGTTGTCTTTAAATTTTGTTGATGGTTTCCTTTGCTGTACAGAAGCTTTTGAGTTTGATGTAGTCCCATTTGTTCATTTTTTACTTTGTTTCCCTTGCCCGGTCAGACATGGGACTTGAAAATATGCTGCTCAGACCGATGTCAAAGAGCATACTGCCTGTTTTCTTCTAGAAGTTTCATGATTTCCGGCATTACATTCAAGTCTTTAATCCATTTTGAGTTGATTTTTGTGCATGGTGTAAGGGAATGGTCTACTTTCATTCTTTTTCATGTGGCTGTCCAGTTTTCCCAACACCATTTATTAAAGAGACTCTCCTTTCTCCATCATATGCTCTTGGCTCCCCTGTCGAATTTTAGCTGTCCATAAATGTGTGGGTTTATTTCTGGGCTCTCAATTCTGTTCCATTGTTCCGTGTGTCTGTTTTTGTGCCAGTACCATGGCTTTTACTATGCTGTTACTATGGCTTTGTAGTACATTTTGAAATCAGGATGTGTGATACCTTCAGCTTTGTTCTTTTTTCTCAGGAACCCTTGGCTATTCAGGGTCTTTTGTTGTTCCACATAAATTTTAGGATTGTTTGTTCTATTTCTGTGAAAAATGTTGTTGGAACTTTGATAGGGACTGCATTGAATCTATAGATTGCTTTAGAAAGTATGGACATTTTAACGATGTTAATTCTTCCAATCCAAGATCATGGAATATCTTTCCATTTCTTTGTGTCTTCTTCAATTTCTTTCAACAATGTTTTATAGTTTTTGGTATACAGATCTTTCACCTCTTTTATTAAGTTCATTCCTAGGTATTTTATTCTTTTTGTTGCAATTGTAAATGGGATTGTATTCTTCATTTCTCTTTCTGCTACTTTGTTGTTAGTGTATAGAAAAGCAACTAATTTTTGTATGTTGATTTTGTATCCTGTCACTTGACTGAATTCCTTTATTGTGTCTAAAAGTTTTTTAGTGGCATCTTTTGGGTTTTCTGTATATAAAATCATGTCATCTGCAAAGAGTGACAGTTTCACTTCTTCTTTTCAAATGTGGATCCCTTCTATTTCTTTTTCTTGCCTGATTGCTCTGGCTAGGACTTCCAATACTATGTTAAATAAGAGTGGTGACAGTGGGCATCCTTGTCTGGTTCCTGTTCTTAGAGGGATAAATTTCAGTTTTTCTCCATTGAGAATGTATTTGCTGAGGGTTTGTCATATATGGCCTTTATTATGTTGAGGTATTTTCCTTCTATACCCATTTTATTTAGAGTTTTTAACATAAATGGATGCTGTATCTTGTCAAATGCTTTCTCTGCATCTATTGAGATGATCATGTGATTTTTATTCTTCATTTTGTTAATGTGGTGTATCACGTTGATAAATTTCCGGATGTTGAACCATCGCTGCATCCCTGGAATGAAACCCACTTGATCACGATGTATGATCTTTTTAATGTATTGTTGTATTCAATTTGCGAGTATTTTGTTGAGGATTTTTGCATCTATGTTCATCAGTGATATTGGCCTGTAATTTTCTTTTTTTGTGTTGTCCCTGTCTGGTTTTGGCATCAGGATAATGTTGGCTTCACAGAATGAGTTAGGAAGCCTCCCCTCCTCTTCAATTTTTGGAAGAGTTTGAGAAGGATAAGTATTAAGTCTTCTTTGAATATTTGGTAGAATTCCCCAGGGAAGCCATCTGGTCCTGGACTTTTATTTTCTGGAGGGTTTTTGATTGCTGTTTCGATCTCCTTACTGGTGATCAGTCTATTCAAATTTTCTACATCTTCTTGGTCCAATTTTGGAAGCTTGTATGTTTCTAAGAATTTATTCATTTCTGCTAGATTATCCAATTTGTTGGCATATAGCTTTTCATAGTATTCTCTTATTATCTTTTGTATTTCTGAGGTGTCCATTGTAATCTCTCCTCTTTCATTTCTGATTTTATTTATTTGAGCCTTCTCTCTTTTTCTCTTGGTGAGTCTAGCTAAGGGTTTGTTAATTTTGTTTACCTTTTCAAAGAACCAGCTCTTGATTTCATTAATTTTTTCTATTGTATTTTTGTATTGTATTTTCTATTGTATTGTATTCTATTGTATTTCATTTATTTCTGCTCTGATTTTTATTATTTCCTTCCTTCTGCTGATTTTGGGCTTTGTTTGTTGTTCTTTTTCCAGTACCTTCATATGTGCTTTTAGATTGTCTATTTGGGATTTTTCTTCTTTGTTGAGGTAGGCCTGAATTGCTGTAAACTTCCCTCTTAGAACTGCTTTTGCTGTATCCCACAGGTTTTGGGATGTTGTGTTTTCATTTTCATTTGTCTCCAGGAATTTTTTGATTTCTTCTTTGATTCTTCATTGACCCAAACGTTGTTCAGTAGTATTTTGTTTAATCTCCACATTTTTGTGGCTTTTCTGGTTTTCTTTCTGTAGTTGATTTCCAGTTTCATACCTTTGTGGTCAGAAAAGATGCATGGTATTAGTTCGATCTTCTTAAATTTATTGAGACTTGTTTTGTGGCCTAATATGTGATCAATCCTGAAGAATGTTCCATGGGCATTTGAAAAGAATGTGTATTCTGTGGTTTTGGGATGGAATGTTCTGTATATATCCACTAAGTCCATCTGGTCTAATGTGTCCTTTAAGGCCAATGTTTCCTTCTTGATCTTCTCTTTGGATGATCTATCCATTGGTGTTAGTGGAGTGTTAAATTCCCCTACTATTATTGTGTTATTGTCTATTTCTCCTTTTATGTCTGCTAATAATTGCTCTATATATTTAGGTGCTCCTATGTTGGGTGCATAGATATTTACAAGCGTTATATTTTCTTGTGGATTATTCCCTTTGTCATTATGTAGTGCCCATCTTTGTCTCTTGTTACAGTTTTTTTTTAAAGTCTATTTTGTCTGATATAAGTATTGCTACCCCTGCTTTCTTTTCTTTGCCATTTGCATGGAATATCTTTTTCCATCCTGTAACTTTCAGTTTGTGAGTGTCTGTAGGTCTGAAGTGTGTCTCTTGTATGCAGCATATACATGGGTCTTGTTTTTCTATCCAATTGGCCACCCTATGCATTTGATTGGAGCATTTAGTCCATTGACATTTAAAATAGCTATTGATAAATATGCATTTACTGCCATTTTGTCACTTTCTTTTTTCTGGATGTTTTAGTAGTTCTTCTCTGTTCCTTTCTTTTTCTCTTGCTCTCTTCCCTTGTGGTTTGATGGCTATCTTTAGTAATATGTTTGATTTCTTTTGTCTTACTTTTTTTCTTGCTTGTTGTATGTTTCTGATTTGTGATTACAATGAGGATTCTATTTAATATTCTATGCATATAATAGTCTATATTGAGTTGATAGACTCTTTAGCTTGACATCTTTCTAAAAGCTCTACTTTTTCACTTCCCTCCTCCCACATTATATGTTTTTCTAATCATATATAGTCTAGTATGTGTCTATCTATTACTTTCTTATCACTGAAATAGGTGATTTGAGTACATTTGTCTTTTAACTTTCATAATATCTTCACAGGTAGTTGATCTGCTGCCTTTACTATATTTTTATCTTACAAGTGATTTTATTGCCTAGTTTTTTGTTGTTGTTTTGTTTTATTGATAATTTTTTTTTATCTCTATTTGTGGTCATTGCTTTCCCACTTAAATAACTCCCTGCAGCATTTCTTGCAGAACTGGTTTCTTGGTGATAAACTCTTTTAATTTTTGCTTGTCTGGGAAGCACTTTATGCCTCCTTCCATTCTGAATGACAACCTTGATGGATAGAGTATTCTTGGCTGAAGGTTTTTTCCTTTTAGCACTTTAAATACATCGTGCCATTCTCTTCTCGCCTGTAGGGTCTCGGCTGAGAAGTCCACTGATAGTCTGATGGGCTTCCCTTTATATGTCACTTGTGGCCTTGCTCTTGCTGCTTTTAGGATTCTCTCTTTGCCTTTAATTTTGGACATTTTAATTATGATATGTCTTGGTGTGGGCCTCTTTGAGCTTATCTTGTCTGGAGCTCTCTGTGCTTCCTGAACTTGGATGTCTGTTTCCTTCCTCAGGTTAGGAAAATTTTCATCTATTATTTCTACAAATAAATTTTCTGCCCCTTTGTCTCTCTCGTCTTCTGCTGGGACAACTATAGTCCGAATGTTAGCATGCTTGATATTGTCCCAGAGTTCCCTTAGACTGTACTCATTCTGTCTAATTCTTTTTTCTCTTTTCTGCTCTGCTTGGGTGATTTCCGCTAGCCTTTTGTCTACCTCACTGATCCATTCTTCTGCATCCTCTACTCTGCTATTGAGTGCCTCTAGTGAATTTCTCATTTCCAGTATTGTATTCTTCATTTCTGATTGTTTTTTTTTTATATCTTCCAATTCTTTGCTGATGTGCTCTCTGTGTTCATCCATTCTTCTCCCCATATCTGTGAGCATCCTCATGATATTTTGTTTGAACTCTTTGTCGAGTAGATCACTTGTTTCTGTTTCATTTAGTCCTTTTCCTGGGGTTTTGTACTGTTCTCTTGCTCAAAAAGTATTCCTTTGTCTCCTCATTATGCCTCTTTCTCTGTGCTTATTTCTATGTATTGGTGAGTTGGCTATGTCTCCTGATCTTGGAGAAGTGGCCTTATGTATGCGATGCCTTCTGAGGCCCAGCAGTGTGCTTCCCTCTCCTCACCAGTCCATAAGAACCAGGAGTGACCCCTTTGTGGGCTACTTGTGTCCTGCTGTGGCAGGGTTGCTCCCACTGCAGGTGCCCAGGGAGTCTAATCTTTCCTTCCCTGGTCAGCTGTTTGTAAATCCCGTTTGGGGAGCCTCAGCACTGTTGGCTACAAAGTCTATCAGCACACTCCTATTGTGGTTTTCCTCTTAATTGAGTTAGTACCTGCAGTGTAGCTGGTTGCTATGCTCAGGGACTTACAGTTGTGATAGGCCTCAGGCCTACAAGGCTGTGTCAGTTGTCTTAGGAGTGCAGCAGAGTGGGGCTGGCCCTAGGCACGGGGTGGAGGGGGGCACTCAATTGTTTGTTTCAGGCTTTGGAAGGTGGGGCTGATCCTTTTTATGGCTATTTGTGAAGCACAGGTCTTCTGACCTGATAAGTCTTACCCCCCACAGGACCAAATACACTGTCAACACAGTCCTGGTCTGTGCACACTCCTCAACTCCCTGGAGCATACCCCGATGCTGCAGTGCAGAGGCCCCTACCTCTTCACCAATGCCCCCCACAGTTCACCAGGTCCTCACACAAGCCCTGCCCCACAGAGGCAGACACCCTCGCCTGCCTGTAGAGGATCAAGCACCCAGCCAATGCAGGCTGAAAAGTAGCCTGAAGGCTTGCTGTTAGGTGGGGCCAGTCCCTAGGGCGGGTTGCCTGCCCTGGCTGAACTGGATTAAATCTGTGCCCTAGTGGGCGTGGCAGACACCTGGGCTAACCGGCCAAAGGATGAACCTCAATGGAACCCACGGAGGTCCTTGACAGCACACCTGGACTAGCTCAGAACAATGGCCCCCACCAATGTCTCAGTCTCTGGAGAGGTCCCTCCTCTCACCAAGATGCCTCCAGAGACCACCAGGTGAGTCTTGTTTCACCAAAGGACTGTCAGCCTTTTCTCTGGTGATTTTCGGTTGCTGCAGTGAGTGAGTTTGTGTGCGGGCCCTTTAAGACCCAGGTCTTTTCGGCTTCCAGCTGATAGCTTTTCTAGGGGTATCCTCGCTGCAGTTAATAGCCAGCAAAGCCAGAGAGTAAGACCACCATCTCAGTTGGGGTGAGTCTGAAGTATGCTTACAGCAGTATCGCCCCTGCTCTGGACCTCACTCCTCCAGGGAGGGCTGCATACCTTAGGGTGTCTCCCACCTGACCAGCTGAGAAGCTCCGCTGCTCCCAAAGGTGGCTTTTTTCCTCTCCAGAAGGAATTTCTGCCTCTTCTCCCTTCATCAGGACTGTCCCTTGTTGTGGGGATTCTTTTTATCCAGTTTTCAGTTTTCAATTCGGGGTAATTTTTCCAAAAATAGTTGTAACCTGGTTGCATTCATGGGAGGAGATGAGTTCAATGTCTGCTCACACTGCCACATTGACGAGATCTGTTTCAGACCTTATTAGAGTGACTCCAACCTTTTGCTATAAGGCTAGAAAATATGGATTAAAAAAAATGCAATTGGCAGCCCACCAAAAACAGTTATCTGAAATTAAGCAGAAGGTGCTACAACTGTTCCTGCCTTTGGCCTTCCAGACTTGGAAATAGAAAGTGTGATCCAGTCAGGAGAGTGAGTGGCTATACATCTGCTGAGTGGACGCCACTTTGCCAGTCAGCCTGAAAACTGCCCCTTCCCCTGTGATCATCAATACTTCTTTTTCTATAAGTAGATTTATAACTAGAAGCCAACTTCTATAAAACAAGCATACAAGAAGCAGAAATTACGCATTATAGGTAATCTCTTTCTAACCCAAGGAAATTTATTCCTCACAAACAGGTGGTAAAAGAGAAAGAAAATCCCAGGTAGTGGTACATACTGGGGTTTGAGTCTTTTGTGTGCTGGGGGACCAAAACTCGCCATAACTCCTCCCCCTGGCTCAGCACAGAGAAAGTGGGTAATAAACCCCAGCTCCCAGCTTCTCTTTGAGGAGGGAAAGAGTTACGCTACATGTGCAATGCCCCAACTTTTCAAGGGGGTGCTCAAAGGACTGACATCTGTCTTGCCCATCTTGTTGCACTAACCAGACTTGGCATACTCTAGCTGCATGAGGGAGCTTTGTGGTTTGATGGTTGTTTGACCTAGCACTCAACTACTTACCACAGTCTCTCGCTCTGGGTTAGTGCAGAGAAAACAGGTGAAAAATCTCAGATCTTAGCTTCTTCCTAGGGAGGGAAAGAGTTAGAAAAGTGTCTAAAGATCCAACTTTTCTGGAGGCAGCCTGAGGAACTGACTTGAGTCTCACTTGTTTTAGAGTACTGACAGGACCCAGTATACTCTAAATACCTGGGAGCCACTAAGAAAAAGAAAGCAGGTTGGACTATCACAAAAATTTAAGAGGCTTCCAGAATCTTTGGCCAGGCTGATTGGTGAGAATATTCTCTCGTATGAGGCCAGTCCATGAAGGTTTGGAGAGGTAGCTCTTTTGTCTAATGCACAGACACCAACACAGAAAGTCAAGGAAAATGAAGAAACAGTGAAATATGTTTCAAATAAAGGAATAAGATAAATCTCTAGAAACTAACCTTAATGAACTGAAGATATGTTTGACAGAGAATTCAAAATAACCATCATAAAGATGCTCACTAAGGCCAAGAGAACACTGAGTGAACAAAGTGAGAATTTTAACAAAATGAAAATAAAACAAAGTACCAAGAAGAAATCATGACACAAAAAACACAATAATTGCACTGAAAAACTCACTAGAAGAGTACAACAACAGACTAGATCAAGCAGAAGAAAGGATCATCAGCAAACTCAAAGACAGGGTCATAGACAATTATTCAGTCAGATGAGCAAAAGGAAACAAAAGTGAAGAAAGGGATTTACAGGACCATCAAGAAGACCGATGTACACATTATGGGAGAAGAGAGAGAGAAAAGACCAGAAAGCTTAATCAAAGAAATAACGGGTGAAAAATTCCCAAAGTTGGGAAGGAAAATGAAGATCCAGATCCAAGAAACCCAAAGAATCCCAAATAATTTAAGGAATCCACACTAAGACACATTATAATCAAATTGTCAAAAGTCAAAGACAAAGTGTTTGAAAGCAGCAAGAGAAAAGCAACTTGTCACATAAAAGGAAATCTATGTAACATAATCAGTAGATTTTTCAGCAGAAACATAGCAGCCCAGAAGGGAGTGGAATGATATATTTAAAATGCTAAGAGAAAAAACTGTTAACCAAGAATACTATACCTGGCAAAACTGTCCTTCAAAACCTAAAGAGAGATAAAGACTTTCCCAGTCAAACAAAAGCTGGGGAAGTCCATCATCACTAGACCTGCCTTACAAGAAATGTTAAAGGGAGTTCTTCAGCTTGAAACAAAAGATGTTAAATAGCAACACAATAGTATTAGAAAGTATAAAACTCATTAGTAAAGTTAAATATATAGACAAATACAGAATATTGTATTGCTGTAACAGTGCTGGGTATATCACTTTTAATTTTAGTATAAGAGTTATAAAAAGTATTAAAAATAACTATAACAAAATATGTTAATGGATACAAACTATAAGTAGATGTAAAATGTGACGTAAATAATATAAAGTATAGGGAGTGAGGAAGTAAAAGTGTGTATTTTTGGTATGTGATTGAAGTTAGTTTTTTATCAGTTTAAAATAAACTGTTATAATTATAAGATATTTTATGTAAACCTCATGGTAACCACAAAGAAAATACCTATAGAAGTTACACAAAAGAAAAAGAGAAAGCAACCAAAGTATATCAATACCAAAAAAATAAATAAATAAACACAAAGAAGATAGCAAAAGAGGAAAAGAGGGACAAAATAACTACAAAGAGAAAACAACAAAATGGCAATAGCAAACCTTTCCGTATAAATAATTACTTTAAATGTAAATGAATTATATTCCCCAATCAAAAGACATAGAGAGGCTGAATAAATAAAAAACAAGATCAAACTATATGCTGTCTACAAGAGACTCACTTTAGTTTTAAGGAAATACATAGGCTGAAAATAAAGGGATGAAAAAAGATATTCCGGGCAAATGGTAACCAGAAGAGAGTAGACATGAATATACTATATCAGACAAATGGACTTTAAATTAAAAACCTGTCACAAGATATCACAAGAGACAAAGAAGGACATTGTATAAGAATAAAAAGATCAATCCACCAGGATTATGCAAGGCGAATAAGTTCTACAGATCTGCTATACAACATTATGTCTACAGATAACAATTCTGTATTGTACACTTAAAAATCTGTTGAGGGAAGATCTCATGTTAAGTGTTCTTACCACAATAAAAAAAAAAGGCAAAATCTGAAAAATATCTGTACCTGAGCTAATAGTACTATGCCAATGTCCATTTCCTGGGTTTGCCAATGCACTATGGTTATGTAACACACACAGCATTACCATTGAGGGGAGCTGGAAGGAAAGTGACACAAAAGCTCTGTCTGTTTTTGCAACTTCTTGTGAATCTTTAGCTATTCCAAAATAAAGGTACAATTTTTTTAAAAAGACGAAGAAGCAAGAGAGAAAGGACACGCCACAGTGGCAGAAATGCATGAGAAATTCTAAGTCAAGTGACAGGAACTCATACTGAATGATTCTCTGGGCATCAGGTCCTCACAGAATGTGATTAATCCCCAGATTTAACTGCCAGTTTACAGGAAAATTAGCCACCCAGGAACATGATAAACAGGACAGGGATGCCATGAGGAAACTTGACTATGAGAAACTACAGGAAAACTACCTGGTTTCTTTGATAAATGAACTGCAAGAATGGGGCGGGGGTGGGACTGAACAACAGTAATAAATTAAAAGATACTTAAGAGAATATCAACCAATTACAATCTATATTCTTACTTGGAGTTCCACTTTACTTAACAAATAAACTGTTAAATAAAATGGATCTTGTCCTCACGGTTGGGAGCTGCAGTTCTAATACCCACGGAAGAGGCAGTCATAAGCCTGTGTGAGTCAGTGACAAGGAGCTGAGCTTCCTGCATAGTCAGGAACCACAAAACCCTCTCGTCAGCAAATCAAGGACAGGAAATGCCACTCTAAACTTGGGGAATAATGAGGGAGCTGGATAATTTGGGGGGTAGGGTGTAGATGTGTTAAAAGTAAAGTAGATCAAAACTACTCTGAAAGAATATGAGAAGGTGAGTGTGAGATAATTATTTAAAAGGAGAATAGAAATATTGATCAACTTTAGACTGTCCTTGGTATGCATATTAAAATTTAAAGGCAACTACTGAGAGAATGAAAGATTAATGAGTAACTTCCAAAGAGGAGGAAGCTTTCTAGTAGAGGAAAGTAAATAGAATACAGAAAATTCCAAAAGTCTACTAAAAGGCAGGAAAAAAGGAAGCAGAGAAAAACCATGGTTAACAGAAAACTTAAAAAAAAAGATACAAGTAAATACTTAAAAGGACAGCCTCGGATAGGAATATAAGAAAGAAACCAAAGGCCCCTGTAAATTTTTACAGTATGCATAAAACGTAAGTAAGTATGTGGAATATTTGAAAGAAAAGGGATATAATAAGATATATCAGGCAAATACTGAACAAAAGGAAACTGATTGGTTGATAATATCAGAACTAAGAATTTAACGTGCTATGATAAAAGAAATATTTCACCAAGAAAATAACAATCATAACCTGCATTCATTGCAACCTTGCCTCCTATACAAAGCGAAAATAGTCAAAATAAGGAGAAATCAGTAAATCTACAATCATAGTGGTAAATTTTAATGTATGTCCAGAGCGAAATCAGTAAGGGTGTAGATTTGAACAGCCGAGTTAACAAATTTAATCCAATGAATTATTCTAAAGACACTGCTGCATTCCCCAAATAAAGATAACACTTTTTTTTCAAGCAGAGTTGGAATAATCACAAAAATTGACCCTGTTTTAGGCCCCAAAACGATGTCACAAAATTCTAAAAAACCAAAAATCAATAATGAAAATATATTCCCTCAAATCCATATATTTGGAAACTAAAGCAAGTCAAAATAATTCAGAGTTAAGAGAAAAAATATCATAAAGGAAATTTCAAAACGTTCAGATTCTATTAATTGGTCACAAAGGAAGATGAAACTATGTCATTGTTCACGGTTATTTTAAAAACCCACTGCTTTCCTGAGTTTTAGCTTATTCTGCACCTCAGTGTTTCTTCGCAAGGCCTGACGCTCCGTCCAGGCTGTTCTGTGCTCCAGCTCTCTGAGCCCAGAGGAACATCTGGAAATTGTTCCCTTTACAGCTCTTGTCATCATTTGTCCGATCCCACAGAGGTTCACCCTGTGTGTGCCCAGGTTAGTGTTCAACAGCCAAATCCAGGTTCCTACAAATCTCTGGAGCTCCTTCTCTGTGGCCCCCCACCCTGTCTCCTCTGATCATCTATTCCAAAGATACCAGCTGCCTGAGCCTTGCCTGACTCCAGCCTCTGTTGCCCTGACTCCAGCCTCTGTTGCCCTGACTCAGCCAGTTCATTGTGGGATCTCTGCCTGCACACTGGTCAGGAAAGTGCCTCTAGGCAGAGAGCCAAGCCAGCCATTCTCAGGAATTGCAGTCTTGCACTGCTGTTGTGTAATGTCTGAAAACAGCTCCATATATCTTTGTCCAGCTTTTAGTTATGTACAGCAGGAAGACAAGTCCAGTACCAGTTACTCCCTCATAGCTGGAAGTAGCAGTGTGACCCATATAATTTTGGCATTTTCCCCCGTTCACCATTCAGATGTGAAAGGCCCCTCATGTGAGCCTTTCCTTCTTCCTTCTTCTTCTGTTTTTGTTTTTGGTGAGGAAGACCGGCCCTGAGCTAACATCTGTGCCAATCTTCCTCCACTCTGTATGTGGGACACTGCCACAGCATGGCTTGATGAGCAGTGTGTAGGTCCGTGCCCAGGATCCAAAACAGCAAACCCGAGGAGGCCAAAGTGGAGCACATGAACTTAACCACTATGCCACTGGGCTGGCTCCCCTTTTGCCTTTTTTCTTGTTTTTTCTCTTCATAGTTTCAAGACCATTTGAAATTTGATTTCTAATTAAACTCTAATTAAACCACAAGTCCAAGATGATAGAAATATTTATTCAGCAAACTGAAAGTAGAAGGAGACAATGCCATTTACCTTATTTAAACTGAGTACAGAGTGTTAATGTCCACACAACTCCAAGGACCTACTTCCATCACCACCAACAAAGCAAACAGAAATTCTGGGAGGGCCATGGCAATAGTAAGGCAGTCCCAAAACTCTTGCACCCTACATTCCTATTATATGATTTCCTCCCCAAGTACAAGTAGTAGCAAGTGATAATCTTCACCTGCAAGTGATCACGTTCTCTGGGAGATCTTTACTTTTAGTTTTCATCTAGATAGCAACAAAAAAGACTTACATGATCACAGAAGTAATTGAACCAAGTTGAACTGTAATTTTCATAGTTAAGTTTCTATAGTACCATGGTGCTTTTGTTATTACTGTTCAACTCTCCCATCTGGGACGGGTATAATTTGGCTTCCTCACGCTGAAACAGGGATCTATTGATGGCATAGAGAGGGGCTGTACACCCTTGTCATTGGCCCCGTGGTGCTATGCTACTGTTCCTGAGTGCTCACAGAAATGCAGATTTCCCAGTGGGTGCTGTATAACTCCTCTCGCTCACCTACCTTAACCAGCTCTGCTTATTCCCATTGCCCCTGAAGGGTCAAATGCTTCAAGATTAGGAAAACCCCCTGGAAGCTCCCTTCCTTCACCTCTGATTTCCATTGAATAAAAAGTGCCAATGTAGTGGGATTTTTCCTTTGCTTCTGACTAACACATTATGCAGAAGGCCTGTTAGCAAATGTGCTAATGGCTTCCATTCCAGGTAGGTCAGAACTTACCTTTGGATTTACTACATGGCCAATTGTGATATGGTGATTTATAGCAAATACATGTTTGGTCATTCAGATGACCAAAATGTATTTCTCATATCTATTTGGTCTTTGTCCACAGTTCCTGACTCAAGGTTCCCCAAACCCCTGGAATTTCCTAAGTGCTGACAGTGACAAAGGTGTCTCGTTACATTAACCAGGTGAATTTTAGACCCCACCTAAGGGTGGGGGCTGGTTGCTAGGAGAACCAACCACGTGATTAAAGAGTTGGAACTTTCAGTCTCACCCCTCTACCTCCAGGGAGGGGAGAGGGCCTGGAGGTTGAATCCATCTCCAATGGCCTATGATTTAATCAATCGTGACTATCTAATGAAGCCTCCATAAAAAACCCAAGAGGAGGGGCCGACCAAGTGGTGTGGTGTTTAAGTTTGGCAGCTCCACTTCAGCGGCCCAGGTTCGGTTCCTAGATGTGGACTTAGACCACTCGTCAGTGACCATGCTGTGAAAGCAACCCACACACAAAATAGAGGAAGACTGACACAGATGTTAACTCAGGGACAATCTTCCTCAAGCAAAAAGGGGAAGATTGGGAACAGATGTTAGCTCAGGGCAAATCGTCCTTACCAAAACAACCCCAAGAGGACAGGATTTGAGATCTCTGGGTTGATGAACATGTAGAGATCTCAGGGAGAGTGGCTCACCTTAAGAGAGCATGGAAGCTTTCCCCAAACCTCTCCCTATGCATCTCTTCCATCTGGCTGTTCTTGAGCTATATCATTTTATGACAAATGGGTACTCTAGTAAGTAAAATGTTTCTTTGAATTCTGTGAGCCGCTCTAGCAAATTAATCAAACCCAAGAAGAAGGTCATGGGAATCTCTGATTTATAGCCAGTTGGCCAGAAGTACAGGTAACAACATGGGCTTGCGACTGGCATCTGAAGTTGGAAGGGAGGGGTAGTCTTGTAGGACTGAAACCTGTGGAATCTGATGCTCTCTCTTGGTAGATGGTGTCAGAATTGAGTTAAATTGTAGGACACCCAGCTGGTGTCTGGAGCATTTCTTGTTGGAGGTGTAAGGAAACCTCTCCGCAACGTTGAAATTGAGTCCAAGGACACTAACACCAGTGTTTCAGTTAGATAAGAAAATGGCATGTGCCCATGAAGGAGTGAGTGTCCTTAGTCCTTTGGCTGAATTCTAAACCTAACATTCTCATCCCTCAGCTTCACGAAAACCACTTAAAGTAGGCCACAAGCAGAACCATGACTGTTCCAATGAAAGAGTAAACAGGGACAGAGGGAAGCCAAACGCTTGAGATATTTTTGGGTAAGTTCATGATAGCTTATGTCACACATTAAGCCTCGACTTCATAATAGCAAACCCATTCTGTTTCGCTTGTGTGTATTGTCTTTCATTTTATTTTAGTTGGGTAGGTAGCATTTTGGAGGTTTTCGATTGAAGATCATGGAAACATTAACAATTGCTATTTGTTGAATTTCCTTAAATGATCCAAAACCACTTTTTTGCATTTGACTAAAAGATTAAAATTAAACATACTATCCTCTATGCTCTGTTATTTTCAATTTTTATGGCAGATCAAAATATTATGTAGCCTGCGTTTTTTCAGTCTTCGTGGCAGAATGTGGAAGAAAAGTTTATGCAGAGAGAGCATTTTAAAGTATAATAGCTACCAACATAAAAAAGACAACAATTTACTTATTTACTTATGAAAATGGCAAGTAGAATCTTCTAAATTGTACAGTTTTTTCTTATGAGATTCCCAAAGAAACTCCACGATAACATTTGAAAATGTGCCCATAGGAAGAAAGTTTATGAAACATGTTTAAATATTTATGGAATGTTAAAAATGAGGCATTAATTGGCAAACAACTTAATTAAAATGCTTTCTCAAGTAATTAGCAACAAATACTTCCCTATCTGTTTTGCATGCCATTTGTCTTGTTGTGTTTGTTAAAACCGCTTGTCAGTCAAACTTTGCTTCAGGTAATTTTTTTGCTCTGTGGGGAAAATCTTCAAAAATTACATCTGAATTTAAAATATTTTGATTATCATTTTTATCTAACAAAATCTCTTTTTCACTTCATCTTCTATATGTCCCAGTAAACCACCATCCTGGGAATTTAGGGCCTGAAGATGAAATTCCGCATCAAGGCATTACTGAGTTTCCAAAAACACTCTCCAGAGAACAAACTGAATCAATCTAGAATCAACAAACAGTGCAGTTAATTAATGAGAACACCATAAGGGAGCTTTTTTAAACAATGTTGACGGCTGCTGCCTCAGGACCAATAGCACCAGAAGTTATTGCTGGTTTGAAAGAAGTGACTCTTAGGGTTCCCCCAAGGCACCTTTTGCTTACATTAGCTATTTACCACAACTTTTCCTTTTATTTGCACCCTAGGGGGAGTACACTTATTTCCTAAATTACTTTTTAAGTGCTGCTTATTCCTGCCAGTAGCCTGAGGTACAGAGCGAAGGTACCACAGAGTAAAACAAACAGAAACCAAGTTGGAAAGAGCACTGAACAAGTCTGCAGAAAAATTCTGATACTGTAGGGTTGTTTTCCAAACCACAAGTCCTGAGGGGGACATAAAGTGTGGGCGCTTCTTCCTCAGGCCCGGTGTAAAGGGGCGAGGGGTGAGGCTGGGGAGCGGCTTCAGAAGCAGGAGGTGGTGTTGGGTGTGAATGGTTAAGAAGATGTAAATACTTATTCTGGGCAAAAAGCCTTATTACAACTAAGGTAGCTAAAAGATACTTAAACTTTATAATAAAGTCTGGCTACATCTTGGTGTTTAAAGGCTTTGACCCACAAAAACTTTGGGTCCTTAGCATGTATGTTCCTCAAAGTCAGGCACCTGACTTTCATTCACTGACCATCCTCAGCTCCTTAAACAGTGGCTGGCACATAACCAGCACTCAAAAAATAGTTGTGGAATGAATGATTAAACGATTAATGATTGAAGTGACGGAAGCTGGTACAAGAAAACCTTAACTTGACCAGTAATTCCTCCAGCAACCAAGAGGCATCTAAAGAAATCCTTAGTTTTTAGAATTAGCCATCAATATTTAAAGCATGATATAAGAAATAAGACCGATAGACTTTGGTCATTCAATAAGAGTTGATGTAAAACCTACTAGATGTCATGCACTGTGCTAGACTTGCAGATCAGCAGTGATTAAAAGACAGATTTGGTTCATGCCCTGAGTTTGTAGTCTGGTGGGGAAATCAGAAATTAATCTAATAATTACACCAGTAGATAATTTTAAAAATGTGATAAGTGCCTCGAAAACCATGCTGGGTTCTAGGAAAGCATATAAAAGGATTCAGAAGATTGGAGTGGTCATTTAAGGCCATTTTCTTATAAGATGAAAATATTTTAAATCCAGAAAGGATAATTTAAGAAAGATATGAGGTTTAGAGGTTCACAAAACTAGAATATTCATCTCTGCATCTTTTCTTGTGAGTAACAATCTTATCCAAACCTCTGAAATACAGTTATTCAAGATGTCAGCTGCTTCAAACTATGCTATGCAGTTCCAAAACTACAAAACTTGTACACCCACATAAGACTATTTTAGTAGAATAAGTAGGCATTAAATGCAGTAAGTCTTAATTCCTTTTCCTATAATTAGTATTTTTAAATATCTTAGCAAAAAGAGAAGATTCATCCTTTAATTAATGAATAACAAAATATAGTTTTTAAACTTTTTTGATTTAAAAAGTTTAGGTTTTACATTAAACACAATAATATAATAGAAAAAATAGTTGTCTATTGACTGCTTTCTCTGCTCCAAGAACAATGCTAGATTCTTTTACCCATTTTTAATATTCAATTAAATTTTAGTAGTTTTATTAGACAAAAAAATTTGGGTTTGCTTTCCAGACAAGATCCCTATTTCCATGCTGTTCATTTTACTTTATGTTTACATAAGAATGGATAAGATAAAATATTACAAATCATGCTGGTGAATATTTTGTAAAGTTTAAAAAAATTGGATACAGACACATAGACAATGCCTCAACCCTTGGTTATATTTATCATTTTGTGCCTAATGCATAAAAAGTGCTGGGCAAATAAAGGTGAAGAAGGTCGTTGAAAAAGGTGAATGAATAAGTCAGATATTTGGAGATGCCTTGATATTTTTGGGAGTATGGGTACATGTGTGCTAGAGAGAGATAGACTATGAGTATCCTAATGCTTGTGCTTAATTCTTCTGAGTTCCCTTATTACGCAGATTACTTGCCGCCTAATAAAATTGGATTTCATCACTGATAAAAGCTACCAGAGCTGGTTATGAACTATACAGATCTTCCTCAACTTAGAAGGGGGTTATGATCAAATAAACCCATTGTAAGTTGAAAATACCATTAAGCCGGAAATGCATTTTATACACCTAACCTACAGAACATCATAGCTTAGCCTAGCCTAGCTTAAATGTACTTAGAACACATACATTAGCCTACAGTTGGGCAAAATCACCTCACACAAAGACTATTTTATGATAAAGTGTTGAATATCTAACGTAATTTATTGAATACTGCACTGAAAGTATAAAACAGAATGGTTGCATGGGTATAGAATGGTTCTAAGAACAGGTTGTTTACCCTCATGATTGCATGGCTGACAGGGAGCTGTGGCTCACTGCCGCTGACAACATCATGAGAGCATTATTCCATATATCGCTAGCCCAAGAAAAGATCAAAATTCAAAATTCGAAGTATGATTTCTACAGAATGCATATTGCTTTCACAGAGTCATAAAATCGAAAAATTGTAAATCGAACCATCACAACTCAGGGACAGCTGTATTTTAAAAATTGATGGTGCCATGAGAGTTGGACAAAACAAAAACAAGTGCAGCTTGGATTTTTAGGCATACTCCATTGTGGACACACTCAAATGTTAGAGAGCCTATATGATAGGATATCAAACTTCTAGCAGTATAGTGGTGGGGGGAGAAGGCAAGACTACATAAATTGCTCTATTTCACTCCACCTATTACACTTCTATTCAGAAATACTCAAGTGCTTATATCTTGGTGAATGTGGTAGTGCTCTTCACCTTGGTATTCTCACATCCTCCTGATCTCTTCCACAAGTTTGGGAATTCCAGATGGTAAGGAAAGTTACCTAAACTAATGGGATATTAAGGTCACACTTGAATCAAAGGGGGAAAAAAAGCAGTAAGAGCTAGAAAGTCATAGATCTCACCTACTAAAACAAGTGCTTTTAGAAATAAAAATTTACCTACTTAGCCTCCAGGGAATCTAATGTGTACCAGTCAATGGTCAAAAAACTGAAGACCATAGAAAGACAAGAAATTTGTCACAGAAAAAAGAGACCAGGAGAAGAAACATGAAAATCAAGGCATTTGAAATATAATTTTTAAGGTGACAACATTTAGGAAAAACATTAAATGAAGTATTGGCTGAAACGAGTATTAATAGATCAAAGATGGTAAAATTGCATAAAATGTGGACTGTAGAAGAATAGAAAGGATATCAAACGTATTAAGAAAAATAAAGGAGGAAAGGATTTGGAAATTAGTTTGGGACTCTCTCTTTCCATTTATATAAACCAATGATTCTCTGGTGAAGGGGAAGATTAATGTCATGCTAGGAAGCAATAAAAATGGACAGAAAGCAAGTTCGCTTCAACAACAATAAAAAGTCGTATTTCTGTGAAATTAGTAATGACTAAATACCGTCTTCTTCTCCAGTAACAAACCACAAATCAAGAAGCCAAATTAAGCAGTAGCAGACTTTCAAGGGAACCAACAAGTAGCATTCAGCCATAGTATATCTTGGCACATAATATTCATTCTAACAATAATAAAGCAATGTCAGACACCAGAGGTAATCCATTAGAAGAAAAAAATAGAGGTATTAAATGCAATAATCATAATCTATGAAAAGCAGATAATTTTTGACAGTCTGTGTAAATATTAGCGGATAACTAAGTACCCTTAATCTTAAAATAGAAGTTGCCTAGCAAGTTTCACATTGCAAAGAGAATACCCAATGTAACTGCAATTCTGAAAAGTCAATCCAGTTTCTATATCACTCTGCAGGTTCATTCTTGATTATTAATACCACATTTCAGAGCCTAGGGCTCTGGGACCAGTCTGGGTTATTCTCATGTAATGGGCTGGGTTGTATCTGATCTAAACCCATAAGATTCCCTTTAGCTTCACAGAAAGATGTGAGTGATATGGATTTGGACCAAATTAGATTCCCAGATAGTTTCTTTGTTTGTGGGTAACTTGCTCATTTCTAGAATTCTATTGTTGGGGCTTGGCCAGAATGTAGCCAAACTCCATGGTGGCAAGGACATCTGGGCATTTACCTCAATGTGTTCAACACATTGTCAGATCGAGAGATATATATGCATCACAGAATGGAAAGTTTTGGTTTCACAGAGCATTGGAAATACCTCCTAAGAAGAGAAGTGTCTGTTTGGATTAGATGGTTTCCAGTTAAACAGATGGGGTACCAGCCTCCTGGGTTTAAAACTGGCAGAACCTTTTAGGGCATTCAATAAAAGAATCAACAGTGTTTAAAGAGGAAGCAGAAACACTAGGGTCAAAAAGATGACATATTTTTGCATGCCAAATAATAAAGTTAACATATCTACAAGTTAAATGTGCCAATAAATTTGATTTTTTGACAAAGTAAAATTATATAAATTAAGGGAAATTTTGACATTTTTTAGACTTCAACATTTTTGTCTTACAGTTACCCAATTCAGCATAAAAAAATTCAATTTTATAGAAAACTTTTAGTTTCCTGTGGTTTACAGTTAGAATTATCCGTGGCAAATGTTGGTCTCTTCCTTCTACCATTCAAGCAAGTCTCAAGCTATAAGTAAGGCTCAACAAAGACTCAGTTCAATTAATTTAATCATCACATATTGGCTTCTTAATGTGCTCCAAGTACTATGCTAGTTTCAAAAGGGAATGGCACCAGTCTCTGCCTTCAAGGATTTACTATCCAAGACATTAGTTCTGCACATTTTTTCCTGTTTCAACATTCATCATACGGATGAGATATTCCAGAAATGAATTCTAACCTAGAGGTATGACCTTCTTAAGAGTCTGAGAGACTATGGACCCTCATATCCTCCAGCCTCTTATTTGAATATCATTGATCTAGTAGAAGGAAACCAATCTAGAATCCAGTAGCTATAACAAAGCCTTTCACATTCTATTTAGAAATCGGAATCAAATATAGTTGAGGGAAGACGATGAGTTCAGTTTTACGTGTTTTCTCTTAGACTCTTTTGGTACATCCACATAGATTATCCAGCATACAACATATCTGGAGTTCAGGAGATAAATTTACATTAGAGATACAAATTGCAGGATGATCCACACATGGGTAGATGCTGAGTCTATAAATGCAGATAAACTCGTGTGTGCAAAGGGCATACAGAGGAAACAAAAATGGCAAAGGAGGGGGTTGGTCCCGTGGCCGAGTGGTTAAGTTCGCGAGCTCCGCTGCAGGCAGCCCAGTGTTTCGTTGGTTCGAATCCTGGGCGTGGACATGACACTGCTCATCAAGCCACACTGAGGCAGTGTCCCACATGCCACAACTGGAAGGACCCACAGCGAAGAATGTACAACTATGTACTGGGGGGCTTTGGGGAGAAAAAGGAAAAAAATAAAAACCTTTATTAAAAAGAAATGGCAAAGGAGTCCAAGAAGTAAATATGTTGTAAAAGTCAAAGGATAAAAGTATTTCCACAAGAGAATTAAAAGGTTTTAAATGCAGAAGAGATCAAATAATACGAAACTTGACAAAAATGGATTGAATGTGGAAATTTAGGTACAATTGGTGATTTTGCCTGAGCAGAATTCCATAGTTAGGTGAGGAAGGAGCCTAGATTTTAGAGAGAAGTATAGAAAAAAAGGTGAACATGAGGAACCAGTGGATTTAAAGACAATCTTATGTGTAACCTAAGTATTAAAAGACAGAAAAAAGTATAAATTGGGGGATAGAAGAGTGTTTAAGATAAGCAAGGAATTGGGGAGAGGAGTTATTTGTTCATTTGCTTGCTACTGTTATTTAATTAAAATTAACTTTAGCAGGATTATTAGATAGAACTAGTTAACAATGAGAGGTTGAAAACAGAAAACAGAGAAATCCAAGACAGAAGAAAACATACTTTACAGAACTTCCCTCCATAATAACAAAGGAAATTAATGAAAAAAAGCAAAAATAAAGAAAAAGACTTTATTTGAGCTAAAACTTTAACAAAACCCTAACTTCTGAAGACAAACTGCAAGATATATCACATTTTGGAACAAAAATATTTAACAACTACGTAGAAACTACTCAGCCAAGGAATTAAGATCCATCAAAAGCATACAAAAGTCATTAACTTTTGCATACGCAAAAACATTGCATTTTAATACATAAAGCAAAAGGTGTTAAAAATATAAGGAGAATTAAACAAAGTCATGGTGGTAGTAGAACAGTTTTAAAAACTCTTCTAGAATTTCGTAGGTCAAAAAATCAACACATAGATAAACATACAGATGATTTGAATAACAGGCTTGATTCTGTGTACATGAAATACTACAAAATGTAATCATGTACTAAAAAGTGAATCATCTTATCAGAAAAATGAGAAAGAATCCTGAAGATGAAATTCATAGAAGAAAAAATATAAATAGATAATATAAAGAAGAAACATGTTCAATCTTAGTACTAATCAAAGATGTACAAAATAAAAACAATGAGACACCTTATCTTCCCCATTAGATCTAAAAAGACTGAAAAACAATGATGCTCAGTGATGATGAGAATATGGGAAACTATGAAGTAATTTGCATTATTGGTGTGAGTATAAAATGGCACAGTTTTCTGAAGATAATTTGGCAATAAAACTAAATTTTAAATGTTCACACATTTGGGTCAAGAGATTCCACTTATAATAATTTCTTCAGAAAATAACAATTTAAAGGTGTATGTACAAGGATGTACAGTGATGTTAAAAGAGTCATAAGTTGAAATCAATGGGAGAGTTTAAAAATAAAATGACAGATTTGAAAAAATTAAAGAGAATAAATCAACTATTTATGTACTGACATGAGAAAATGATAATAATAGATTAAGGAAAGCAGGTTGAGTGAAGAATAGTAAATAAATTATAATCCCACTTATATAAATTAAAAAATTACATATGTATATGTGTAGCAGATAATAGGTTTTCTTTTATTTAAAGGAATATACTTTTATTTGAAGGGTTAAGTGGCTCTTTGGCAAATATGGAACTTTTTGTACTTCAATTAAGGTTAGTTTTTCCTGGTAGACAAAGATGGTTATATTTTAGGTCATCAGTTTGACAAGATTCAGATCTGTTCCCTGAAATCTGAAGTTACCTAGACCTAATGAAATGGATCAGAGTTGCCTCACTAAGTCCCATGTAAGGGAAACCTCCTGAAGTAAAATTATCTCAAGGAAATAGAGAATATAGGCTCACAAGCAGGACTGAAACAAGAATCCCAGGATTTGTGGCAGAGGATTGTTCCAGCAGAGCTTTTAGCTGTCCATGGAAACAACTTGAGACCTCACCACACAAGTGTTTGTGCTCCAAAAACCATGGAATGTAGATGGAAGAGGGATATAAAGCATTTATTCACCAAGCCTTTTTTAGTGTTTCCTCCATGGCAGTTACCTTTCAAGGTGCCTTTAATACAAGAGTGAACCAAAAATACAAACATCCTTGCCTTTATGAAGTTTGCAGTCTAGTGGAGAGAGACACTTGATAAACAGATAACCATATTACTATATCGGTAATTTGAAAAGCTACAAAGTGAAATATTGCCAGGAGTGCAGAGGCAGGATAGGAACATTGCTCTTTTATGGAAAGTAGTCACTGAAAGTCTGGTAAAATGAATTCTGAGGAGGCACCTGAAACAAGTGAGGAAACAAGCCACATGGATATCTGAGAAAGAAGATTCCAGACTGAGAGAACAGCAGAGCCAAATACCCACAATGTGTTTCTTATACAAGGGATATAAAGAGGCCAGTGAGGCTAGGATGAAATGGGGTAGAAGGGATGGAGATGAGTGATAGGATGGGCCAGTCTGTGTAAGTTCTCCTAGGTCATGTTTAGAATTTTGGCTTTTGGTCTGCAAAAGAGAGGGTCATTGAAAGATTCTGAGTAAAGAACACGTGGCTGAGGTCTGCACTGAGGAACTGGAGTGTTATTCAAAATACAATAGTTGCCTGCACTGTGGTCTCTATCAGCCACGCTCACAAGGTAATGGAGGATGTTCTTCAAGAGACCACTACACAGAAATAGAAAACAATGTCAATAGCTGATTTTTAAAATAAATTATTAATTTTTTATATTTGTGGGGATTGGCTTTTACTCTTCTATAGAGTTTTAATCTTTTGCAATAATCATGTTCTAAAACAAAATAATAAAGGTACAATAAGAAGCAAAATATAATAAACGAAAAATGCAACACAGAAGAGAAGTAATCTTTGATCAAAGTCATAGAAAAGAGTAAAGGAAATATGAAATGAGTACAGAGGAAAGACTTGATTTGAACAGGCCAAGACCACATCTCCCTAAAAGATTGGAAGAGAAAAATAGAAGTAGAAATAGATGTGTTTTTAGGTATATTGATGGGAGATTTGAGGAATTTCCATTAAGATACACTTAATCTCCTCTGTAACATATAAAAGAGGTTAATTTGCTTAAAGAAAGATTCTAGATGTTGGAATTGGGGACTTGAAGAGGTTGGGAAGCATTTGAAATAGCTGTAATGGGAAATGGTGCTGAGAAGGCAGCTGAAATTGAGAACCATAAAAATATAATGTCGCCATTGCTCACATTTATGTGATTTCCCCCAGCATCACCCCAGCATCTCAGAAATAGAAGTAGAGAAGGCAGATGTTTGGATTAAACCAAGGTTCTGAATTGCAGTATAACATGGAACAGTCTCTGGGAGACTTTCGCTTCTGGTCATGATGTACTAACAGGAACTGGATTTGTCCTCATACCTTAAACAACTACACAAGCAGACAAAATAAATGAAACAACAATTTTCAGACAATCGATAACAGACAGCTCAAAACAGTGATCCCTCAGAAAACAAATGAGGTAAGACCTACAGTTGTCCCAGCTGACTGCCCACAGAAACCTTCCAGGGCTCAGTGCTAAGGGAAACCCAATCAAAGCCCCAAGGTCTGGCTGAGTAGAGGAGACAGGGTTATAATTTGAGGATGGCCAAGATGGCCAGAATTTGTTAGGAGGGGGAACCTCAGAGAAAGGAAGTGCACTGAGATAGCACCAAGAGATCTATCTGTAGAGAGTTTTTCTTGAGTGTTTGACCAAGGACTGATCTGCACATACATGGGAGGAAAGTACCAGAGGTTGGGGAAAGAAGTATAAAGAAGAAAGAGAATAAGTGCTGCAATATCTGGAGTTAACATGGAGTTGGAAAGAATCTGTGTTCTGAACAGCCAGAGTGGAAAGACCTTCAAATATAAGAAGAATCAAGTAGTGTCTAGAAGGATATTGCCTTAATAGCAGGGCTCTGAATATGCCACATAAAAGCTTAGAAACAAACCTTGAAAGAAACCAACTGATTCCAAGTAACTTAATTGTGTTCCAGAACAAAACTCAACAATATTTTAAGAAATGTAAATTATAAAATTCACAATGCCTGTTATCTAATAAAAGAAGGCCTATTCATTCCAAGAAGCAGGAAAAGAGAACTCAAGACCAGGAGATAAATCAATCACTATAAACAGACGCAGAAATGGCAGCTTGGGAGAATTATCAGATACTATTTAACACTCTCAGACAGTGTTAAATCCAGTATCTCAGATATAAACCATATATTTAAAAAAACAGGAAATAGTGAGTATGATAAGAAGAGTAATGGAATATATAAAACAGACTTCTAGAGTGAAAAATAAAACAATATGAAATTAAAAATTCATGGATTCAGATTAAGAGCAGATTGGACACTGCAGAAGAAATGATTCGTGAATTAGAAGACACAGCAATGGACACCACACAAAATGAGACTCAGAAAAATATGACTGAAAAAAATCAACAACAAAAATTGATCAGAGACCTGTGAAAAATGCCAGGTGGTTAATATACATGCAATTTGAATCCAAAAATGAGAAGAGAAGAGGAGACAGAAAAAAAACCAAAGAAATGACGGCAGACAATTTTCAAAATTTAATTAAAATTATAAACTCACAGATCCAAGAAACTCAAGCAAGTCCAAGGAAAATAAAGATGAAGAAAACGACACTAAAATATATCATAATCAAATTGCAGAGGATCAGTGATAAAGAGAAAATCTTAAAAGCCCCCAGAGAAAAAAAGACACATTATTTACAAAGGGACAAAATAATGACAGCAGAATTCACATCAGAAACCATGCAGTCCTGAAGACAATGGATCAACCTCTTTAAAGTATGAAGGACCAAAAACCTGTCAACCTAGAACTCTATATGTATCAAAAATGTCTTTCAAAAATGAAGGCAAGACTTCTGGCTTCAACTTTAGAAGTAGAAAGCCGAAAGAATGTTATTCAAGTCTTTACAACAAGAAAAAGGCCAATAATCTAAAAAATATATTTTTTTCTTTGAACATTTCAGAGGGCTGAGATCACAGGATAATGAACTAGTCTGAAGTCTAAGGAAAAAGATGCCTCCAAAAATATATGGAATGAAAGATCTGCTTACCTAGAAGAAACACTGGTGACCTAGAAGCTAGAAAGAATTTAAGTAAAATTTTTAACAAATCCCTAAACGTTGAGTGTGAGAGAGCATGAAGGTATGGAATCCATGGGAACCACAGACACAGGGAAAAGACAAACTCACTGGCAGGTTCTTCACGGACCTCACCAGGTACTTGAAAGATTGGGAACAGAGAAAGAAGCCAGAGAAATCCTTTTGTGTGGAGGTTAGAGGAGGGGAACAGAAGGTGCTGTAGAAAAGGCTCAGAGCTGCCTTCATCCTTCCATCCCTTCTCCCCTACAGAAAAAAGAAAAAGCCTTAAGCCAATGAGAGAAGAACACATGCCACTATGAGCACACATGTGAAGACCCATGAAACCCAGAAAAAGAGAAGAGAAAATAAAACCCTTCTACTCCTGGGGGAAAGGGAGGAAAAAATCATTAAAGGATCTTCACTGGAGAAGGAGTGGAATCCTGAGAAGGCCCCCGCCCTGAGACCCAGGTACACCTGCCCATGGTAAATATCTGCCTAAGATGGAAGCTCAACCAGGACTATAGAGAATGCTCCCTGTCCACCAACACCTGGCTAGCCAAGAGGGTCAATGTGCCAGAAAGGTCTAGCGAGGGGGGCCCTGGTCTTCATTGGATTTAGCAGTTTGAAGGTCCTTCCTTGGCTAGGGCAGTTTCAGTAGAGAGGTGGAGACAAAAAAAAAAAAATACAACATATTCCAATGAATGACAGAAGTCACTGGAAAGTGGGAAGTAAAATAATGAGTCCAGACTGCTCTTTAAGGAGGCTTAGTGTGAAAGAAAGAAGCCCGATAGGGCTACAGAGAATACTATGTCAGGGAGAGTGGTTTACAGATTCAATCCAGTGTGTCAGTTCAACAGGACGTCATTACAAACGCTCTTTTGAATCTTCTTGTTCTGCCCTTGAAAAGTTACAGTGCTGTTTTTTGTTTGCAAAGGTCTCAATAACATTCCCCATCCACCAACAGGACTGGGGACTCTAAATTAATTGCCAGGCATTTAAGTAATGTATTCTGATTTTAAAAGATGCAAACTTTGTCACTAAAAATAATCACAAAGAAAGGAAAATTTTTAAATATTCGGCAGGACACATCTCCACCCTATTACAAGAAAACTTCAATTCAGATGTTTTGTTGAAGAAAACTTCAACCCAGATCTTCAGGGTTAGTCTTACGGAAAATAGTGACTAAAGCAAAATTTGTCACGGTGCCCTTCTTCTTGATCCTCACACTTACTTCTCATTTCTCACCCGTGAGATGCCCAGTGCCATCACATGGTCCCTGCTCCCCAGGCTTCTACCCTCGTGAGTGTAACTCTGAATCAGAGTCCTATCTTTCCACATTCCCTCCCAGCAAAGAAGCCCCAGTGGGCTTAGAAGAGGCTTACCCTCAAACTATATTAATAACACAGGAAGGAAAACTGATTATTCATATAAACATGTTAATGACCAATAAAAGTGGAATGTTTTACCCCTCCCCAAAGTGCATACAATTTCTTAGAGCTTATTCTCTCAGATACGTGGACTTATCTTTTAGTGGTCGAATGTTATACCTCAATGGAGACTCAAACTATCAAGGTAAAGGTAAAACATTTTTCTCTTTTTAAGATTTTTAAGGATTTAAGGTTCTTAAAGTTTTTAAGTATTTAAGGTTTTTAAGATTTTTAAGGATCTTAGGATTATGAGAGTATGTCAATGAAGCAAAATTCTTGGATAAGGAAGGCAAAAGACAGAACAGCTTAGTAGATCTGAGTCCCTGAGCACAGCTAGGCCTTTGATATATAGCAATGAAAGCTGATTGTGTGTGTGTGTGTGTGTGTGTGTGTGTGTGCCTGCTTGTTGTTTTTTTACCAAGTAGGTTGTTTCATAGAGATCCTAGGAAAAGAAGAAAATTATGAGGAGTTTGTTTTTTGGTTTTTAAAGCACCACTAATGTTTTCTCATTAAAGAAAAACATACATAATTTTCAGCTGACATATTACGATGATAAGCACAAATTGGAAATAATTCTTCTGTTGGCTAAAAGTTAGGGGACATACTAATAATAATAAATATTTAACACTTGTGGAATTCTAAGAGATGCCTAAGAGGCATCTACAATGAGTCTGCTAATTTTCAGAAGTAATTACTCCACTTTGTCTATGTGCAAAGTTTGTACTACACATGTAAGGATCTTTTCGCTTCACTATTTAATTGCCACCGACTAGTACAGCTCTAAAACAAAGCAGGCCTTGGCTTCACTCAGTTCTGCCCAGGAAAGACCACTCCAGACTGAAGAAAACCTATCTAAGCCGGATGGGAGAAAAATAGAGAAGAGAGGAAGCGTCCTTCTTCCTCTAAGGAAGAACGGTGAGAGGGACTAGGGAATTTTTCTCAGATGTTCTGTTTTACTGATTCACCACAAACACAAGTGGGAAGACCACTTTTCCAAGAAACAAAATAAATTCTCTCTCTTATGCTTTTTGTTTTTATACTTTAAACATTTCTCATTATTTGCAAAAAAATACACATCGTGTTCTTCACTATGAGGAATCTGAAGAAACAGAGACATGGTCCTTGCCTTCAGATGGCCAAGAATTTGGTAACAAAATAGGTTTTCAGGGGGCTGAACTCTGCCCTTGTCATCTAGGTTATGATGGCCAAGTTAGTTATCCTTCCTTGCCCTCAATTTTCCTGTAAATAGAACAAACGAGTTGAACTAGATAATTTTACTGTCCCTTCCACCTTTAACATATTAATACCGTTTTGTTCTATTCTAGTCTATTTCCAGGCCTCTGGTCTCACTAGTTTAGTGTTTTAACCCCCTTCTCAAACATTTTGTGGAATATGGAAGTATTCAGTATAAATGAGTATTTTGTGGAGTTGTAACCTAGTCAAAACCATTATGTAACGATAAGGTGGTGAATTTGTTCTGCCCCATTTCTTCACATAATTATACACACTGGTTACTATCTCCTATGTAGACCACCTAGCTTAGTCACATTAAATGCTCAGTAACATATACCAACTCTCTAAAAATTAATATTAAAAATTAAGAAATTAGTATTTGGTGATTTAATTTAAGCTTTGGAATTTGAATATGTGTGTTTACTATAAAATCTATAATTGGTCATGTCTTCCAGCCATATCTTCTCATATTTTCTGCAACAGATTTCCACACACATGGAGATGCTGAGTAAGGACTGCCAAGAAAGTTTTCAAATCAATTTCTGAGCTTCCACCTTGAGAAACCAGGAAAAGGGCAAATTAACCCAAAACAATTAGAATAAAGGAAAAATAAAGATAAAAACAGAAATAAGTAAGACTGATACTAGAAGATAAATAGAAAAAAATAATGTAACCAAAAACTGGTCCTTTGAAAAAATCAACAAAATTGATAAACATATAGCCAAACCAGCCAAGATAAAAAGAGAGAAAACAGAAATTACCAGTGTGGGGAATGAAAGTAGAGACATCCCTATAGACCTTAGAGACATTATAAGAATAATAAGAAAATATTACAAAAAATCTTATGCCCATCAGTTCAGCAATATAGATGAAATGCACAAATTTCTTAAAAGACACAATTATTAAAGTTCATTCAAGAAAAAATAGATAACCTCAATACTCCTTTATCTTCCAACAAAGAAAACTTCAGTCCCAGATAACTTCAGTGATGAATTCTATGAAACATTTGTGGAAGAAATAATGTCAATATTCTATAAACTTTTTCAAACAATAGAAGAGGTAGGAACATTATCCAGCTTGTCTTATGAAGGCAGCATTACCCTAATAACCTAATCCAGATAAAGAAATTATGAGAAAAACAACAAAGAACTATAGACCAATATCCCTTGTGAATACTGATGCAAAAATTCTCAACACAATATTGTTCTATTGAATCTATATGGAAAGGATAATACATCATAATCAAATGGAGTTTATCTCAGGAATGCAAGGCTGGTTCATCATTCAGAAATCAATCAACGTAATTCACCATGTCACAGTCTATTGATTTTGATAGATATATAAAAAGCATAAACAAAAATTAACTCGAAATGAGTCACAGATCCAAATACAGATCTAATTTAAACTATATCTAAACTAAACTAGATCTAAACTTATAAACATTTTAGAAAAAAACCTTTGATTTAGGAAATATTTCTTAGATAAATCACTAAAATCACAACCCAAAAAAGAAAAACTGATAAATTCGATTTTATCAAAATTAACAACTTCAATTCTTTGAAAGAATGAAAATCGACGTCACAGATGAGAAAAATATATTTATGAATCACATTATCTCATTAAGGACTGGTGTCCAGAATATATTTTAAAAAAATGCTTGAACACCAAAAATAAGAAAACAAATAATCCAATTTAAAAAATGATGAAAGATTTGAACAGATACATTACCAATGAAAAGATACAACAGGTAAAAATAAATATGAAAGATATTTAACATCATTAGTTATTAGGAAAATGCACATTAAAATCACAATGAGATTCCACTACATATCTGTGAGAATGACTAAAACTTAAAAAACAAACAACAACAACAACTGACGATATCAAGTTCTGATGAGAACACAGAGCACTAGAACTCTCACTTGCTGCTGTTGGGAATGCAAAATGGTAAGGCCACTTTGGAAGAAAGTTTGACATTTTTTCATAAAGTTAAACAAACGCTTATCATATGATCAGGAAATTCCATTCCTATATATTTTCCCAAGAGAAATGAACACAACGCTCATGCAAAAACCTTTGGGCAAATACAGCAGCTTTATTCATAAACACTAAATCTAAGGACAACTCAAATGCTCTTTGGCTGGTGAATAGATAAACTGTGGTACAACTCTATAATTGCATATTACTCAGCAATAGAAAGGAACAAACTACTGAGACTAGCAACGAGGGGATGAGTTTCAAATGTATGATGCTAAATCCAAAAGCTACGTACCATTTGACTCCATTTATGTGATATTCTGGAAATGGCAAAACCATAGGAACAGATCTCTGGGGGAAGGAGGAGGGTTGACCTCAGAGGGGCAGGAGGGAAGTTTGGGGTTGGTGGAACAGTTCTGTAACTTGATTGTGGTGGTGACTGCACAACTATATGCATGTATCAAAGCTCATAGAACTGTAGGCTTTAACAAGTGAATTTTACTACATGTAAATTATAACTTCATAAAGCTGAGTGAAAAAAGAAACGGTGGAAATCATTATAAATAAGGGTATACCTATAGGCAAAAGCTTTTTGCACTTGAAAAAATTTTTTAATTCACCTAATAAAAAAATTCACACAGACCTTGACTACCATTCCCATTTTGGAGAATCTTTAATACAGATATTAACTAGCAACACATGGAGATGTAAGTATAAGAATGTTTATTACATCATTGTTTGGATCAGGAAAAATCACCAAATTAAATGCATTAAAAAAAACAACAAAGGACTAAATGACAACCATTAGGGGAATGGTTAATGGTTTAAATGGTTAAGTGAATAGTTAAATAAATATACAGTATTGATCGTATATATATATATATCTATATATATATATATATACACATACACACACACACAAATATATACACACATATACACTATGTATATACTATATATACACACTATGGAAAATTGTGTTTTTAAGTTGCAGAATAATATGTACAGTATGATTCCCTTTGAGGGTTAAAAATGAAAGAACAGAAGAGAAAAAAAAAAGAGACAGAGAAAGAAATTATTACCATAGAAAAAAGGTATGAAATACATACCTGAAAACATTTATCATTTCTGGAGGGTTGAAAGAAGATGAGAGGATTACTATTTTTATATAAATTTCTGTATTGACTTTGTAATGATCATAAATTGCTTTTGTGGATAAATAAATCTAACGTAGCAAAAATAATTAAATGAAACATTTTTTAAAATACCAAATAGAGTTTGTATAGATGAAATCATCACGCCTTGATATTTGCTCCAGTGACCTTTAACTTATTAGACCACTAGTAGGATCATGGTCAAGAGCATGGATGTTTGAGCCAGATCCTTCAATTCAAATGCTGGTTCCACTACTATGAGCTGTGTGACTTTAGACAAATTACTTAACTTCTCTGTCTCAATTTCTTTCTCTATAAAATAGGGATAATAATAACAGTGTCTAATTAATAGGATTTTTGTGAGGATTAAATGTGTTAGTCTTTATAAAGAGCAAAATGCAGCACCTGCTACATAGTAAATAATAAATGTTTACTGTTATTAGTAATAAAGTCTGAGATTTCAACTCATTCAAGAATCTGAAGTTGAAAGAGTCAAGATCACATCTGCTTCCACTTGACTATCAGAATCTATGCAACTCTCTTTTTCTTTATTATTCAAGGGAAAGAAAGAATAAAAAATCCATATGTAGAATTCTTTGCCATGTCACTTTAAAAAATAAAACTCTAAGAAAACCATAGTACTGAAATTGTCTTTCCACAAAAAGGTAAAAGTACTCTTTTCTCATAATATAATCCTGTATATGCAGTCTGACACTTTTTCTTTTTCTTCACCTCCTTATCCAAAATTGTGCCCAGGTGCAGAAAGGGATTTGAGTTAGTGGAAGGGAATTCACTGCCATCTAAACTCCATATGGTCACAAGAGATACCAGAAAATGAAAGAAGGTTCAGTCAAAAAGACACTCGCAGTAAAACTGAATTTTTAAAGCTACATCTGTCATATTATTTGTGCCACATGAATCATTTGGTTGCAATGAGGACAAAAGAACTCAGTGCTAGGACTGCAGGACGTGTGCGTATTCACGTGTGCGTGTGTGTGTGTGTGTGTGTGTGTGTGCCTCTCTCACAGAACATATGTTATCCCACTTGGATTTTGCCAAAGGTGAAGTTGGACCATGTAACCAAATAGAGTGTTATACAATCAAACGTTGGGGTTTAGTCCTCATCTGAAGAAAAGCATTTGATTTGAACTTGGATTGGGCAGCTTTGTTGACATTTTCCTATGACTATAAAAGAAGACGTTTTTATCTTTTCCAAATTAGCTGCTCTTCTTTTTCCCTCCTCCCCTCTTTTGTGGCATTCAACAACAAGAAGGGAAACTTTGCAGACAATAAATGCAGCCGAACCATGAAAAAAAAAATAAAAATGGAATCACTCTGTGACTCGCATGGTGTGGCTACAGCGAGGCAGATCCTAGAGAGTTGGAATCATATCATCCTGAGCATCTGCACCACTCCTCCTTGGAGAGTGCATACTAATCATCTCTCTTCATGGTCAGTAACCACATAAGGACAACACCAGACGATGCCAGTGGTTTTGGTCCTGTAGCATTTATATGCTTCCCTGCAAAGATAGTCATGCCAGATAATATTCGTCAACCTTGTCCTTGGTCTTCTCTCCTGATTGAGGCAGATGTTTATTTTCCATCTGTACTATATGTCAGTGCAACTGCAGCCTTCATCTGGCAAAGGGTGCCTGTAATATTATGAGGCCATCACATAAGCTGCTGGAAAGATTACTCTGGTGAATAAAATCAGTTTATGGCTAAAAACATTTATTCTTCATTTTGATAAGCTCTTAACAAATGGAAATTTGCTTTCTTACACTTTTGCCAAGCATAGGACCATGTTTATTTCTCTCTATATGGGTCACGAAGGATTCCCAGCTGTTAGCTAGAGTCAGTTGTGCATTGCTGCACTCAACAACATCTGTTTCACAAAAACAGTATCCAGCTTTTAGCACTCAAATGGAGGTTATACCATATGCCGGCAGACCACTTAGTTTTTACCTTGGGAACCAACTTTACTCGAGTCAAGGTAACAGAGGAAAAACTGAATATTTAAATGTTACCCGGCTTCAGTCACATCTTCATGTGTGCTTGTCATTTCCAACTATATATAGTAAAGTTAGTTCCAAGCATATACTGCAAGCTGTTCCTCTGTTTAATTATTAATTGGAAGAAAGTTTGTTTGCAAAACAGTTGAAATGTATTTTGTGATAGACGCTGATGTTGAAAGTAGTGCCACAAGATGATTTTGCAAAGAGAGCATTCTGTTAAAATGTGGATTGATATTAGCTAGAGACAAAAACAAAAGCAAATCAGGCTTATAGCCTCTAAGTAATGTACGACATTATGGAAAACTACAGAATGTCAAATATATTCTTACATTACAAAATAGTTTTCATTGCTTGACTTTTGTTTTGGTTCCCATATCTGAGACTTTTATACTTTTTCATAGAAAAATAAAACTTGTCTTCACTTTATTTTATGAGGAACTTCAACTTTAAAGAAACAAATGCATATTCATTTTCAAATTTATGTCCCTGTTATCACAGACCTTAAATCTATACAAAAGACACCTCACTTGTTTTCTAGAGGCCTAAAAATATTGACTCTGATAATCTAATGCATTGTCTTAGGATTTTTTTATGGGTAGTGAATATTTTAAAAATAATACTAAAAAAACATTGAAATTCTCTGTCTAGGTTTTCCAATTTCCTCAGTTCCAAGAATAAAGACATTGAGTCCTGTTTGTCTCTAAGGCCCTTTCCAAGTGCTGTGGTGCTACAATAGAACATAACGCTTACTTTAAAAAGTCTACAGTTTTTTCCTTATGGTTTTACCCTTATGGGCATTAGCTTTTGAAGGTTTTTTTGATGCTATGATAAATGCTACAAGAAGAGATTTTCCTGAGTTGAAACTTTAATTATGAAGCCAGAGCACCAGAGGACCTTATCTGGACCTCAGTTAAGGAACCTCTTCAATCTTGATTTTATTTTCAAAGAAAGTAAGAAATTTGTCTGTTTGGAAGCTGCTTCTCCATAGAGACTCCAGAACAACCTGGTTAGAAATCGTTCAGCAATGACCACAACTAATTATTAGGTTATTTGAATTTCCCACCTGTGAATTAGCATGGAAGATTATAAATCTGTCTCTGGATTAAATGCAAGACTAAGAAGGAGAAATAAGATGGTTTATTAGCAGGTGCAGGTTGTGCGAATCCTGAACTTTGGTTACCTTCTACATTAAAGAACTGCCGTTTCAAAAGCAAAGTCAAGGCCAGGAATTGGTAGAAATGTGAATTTATTCATGATCATCTTTGGCTGAGCCCCTCTCTCGTTTCCTTGAAACCTCCTAAAGTTATCTATCTTTTGAATTATACCCAATAGACTTCACTTTCAATTATTTATCAGCAAAAAATCTGGCTCTGCCAACAAGTACCAAGATGACCAGTGTGACTTATAGCTGCCCACAACTTGACAACTTTGGTTATAATGAATGGAAATCCCAACGCAGTAGTATCCAATGGAGCCACAGCTGGAAGAGCAGGTGGATCTTACAATGAACTCAAGCTGGGTACTGGAAAACAGAAATGCAGAGTCATTCTCTCCATCTCTCTGAGGCCATGAAGTCTTTGTTTTTCTCTGCAGTAGTGCACTTGATATACCAAAAACACATGACCATGCTCTGTAGGAAATGGCTATGCAAGCCTTGACTCTATACAACTTCAGTCTCTAGTGCTGATGGTGTTCTGATTCCAAATTCCAATGAGGGAGAACTTAATTGGCCCGGGTGGAGTCATGTGTTCAACACTGGTCTATTCAGCTGTGGTCAATGGGGCCACGGCCACACAGAAATAACATCAAGGAGAAGCTCGTCCCTTCATTAGGAGTTATGAGGAGTAAACAGAAATGAGGCTGTAGACTAAGATTACATTGCAATAAGTGTCTCTTACACCACCCTTTCCTGGAGGTGCTAATGAGCATTAAATTGTCTAAAGCCACCTTTGGAGAGGCAGTTTGGTGTTGTAGTTGAGAACGTGGACTCCACAGCTCCACCAGCTAGAAATGGAGCCTGGCTCCAGCACTCTCCATACAACTCAACCTCAGTGCCTCACTCTCCTGGCTTATAAATTGGGGATTTCATCCCTCATGGGCTTGTTGTGAGGATTAAATGAGTTTCAGAGCTCTTAGAATACTGCCCAGCATATAGTAAGAGATACATAATTATGTAGAAATGTTGCTGAGAAAAGATAATAAAAATGAAAGTACTTTCGAAAAATAGGAAAATACTGATTCTGGGTAACATAAATTTACACAAAATTTCTTGATCATATTTGGCACTAGAGATACAACCCTTCCTTGAGGAAGCTATAACGCTAAGAGACTGATATCATGAATGGCTATAGAGTATGAAGAAAATCAGTCTACGAAATATAATGAGGGAAGAAAGAGCTTATGGTCTAAAATTTGAGAATCGTTACATATAGTTTTTATCTCAATGTAAATATGACAGGATAGAACACTCCCTTTGTATTTTTTTCTGAGGCATTCTTAACACTCTGTGGGCACTTGATAAATGTTAATAATAGTGCATGTCACCTAATTTAAACTCTCTGCTGATCAAAAAATACACAAATCTTATGCCATCCAACAGAACCCTTGCTAAACAGTAACTTATTTGGTCATTTTCCACCAATTAGATATTGCAAGATTTTATGGAAGAAAAAGGAAATTGTCTCTCTCAAAAAGATTCTTACATTACCCAGATATGATTGTTGCAAAAACATAGAAATCAGAGGGGTAGTTTTCTGCCAACTAAAGAAGAACATAGTAAATACTAATTAGGAAAAGGATATGATGTGGAGAGGGAATTGGGAGTGATGCTTAGAGAGGGAACAAAGCCTATCCATGTCAGAGTGCAATTTAATAAGCATTACTCAAGTGCTTACACTGCAGTTAGCAAGCTGATAGGCAAATCTCTTTTTCATTTGCAATACATTAAAATTACCTCTTAAGGTGTCTGTCTTGCACACATGCCACAAATTCTTGGAGGGCTGAGACTGCCATTTCATCAACCTCATTTCCTTCCTCTCAATATACTCAAACATAGGAAGTAATCAATGAGTATGTATTGAACTGAACCTAATGTATAACTTTATTGGAGTCCTACCCTAAGAGGCCTTGGAAGAAGGACATCGCAGAGCACCAGCAGCAAGCCAGAGGGGATGAGAAAGTACGGTCTATCTTATTAAAACTGAACTGGGTGTAGAACCACCCCTCAAGAAGAGGTCTCACGAGCATGACAAAACGAAGTTTGATTGAGATCAACCAAACATTTACCCAAAAGATTGTCAGGGGCTGGCCCGGTGGCACAGAGGTTAAGTGCGCACGTTCTGCTTCGGCAGCCCGGGGTTCACCGGTTCGAATCCCGGGTGCGGACATGGCACCACTTAGCACGCTATGCTGTGGTAGGTGTCCCACATAGAAAGTAGAGGAAGATGGGCCAGGCTTCCTCAGCAAAAACAGGAGGATTGGCAGTAGTTAGCTCAGGGCTAATCTTCCTCAAAAAAAAAAAAAAAAGATTGTCAATTGTGAGTGAAGCATAGGAAGAGGAGTTCCAAAGTGGTGGGACTGCTCAGCAGTGTATCATGGTCAACTGATGCTTGTCACATGGGGCAGGATGCCAACCAAGGATCAGGATTTTAAGGGTCCCTGGGGAGAAGGTTGCATGAGCTAAGCAGAGTATCAGAGCCTCAGCCCAGCAAACTACCATTCAGCTTCAAATCTCAGTCAAGGAACTAGAATGCTCATCAGAAAACATAGCAAGACTTCTAGTCTGAACAAATACAATAAGATTTGGGGATGATCAAAGTTTGTGAATTCATGGGTGACTCGGCTTCACTCTGGCTTAACGGATACCAGGCTTACAGGGGTACAACAGCCTGCTAATATACTGTTGACCCTGATTCTAACCTGCTCAAGAACTGGGTGAATCAAGTTCTAACTACAGAACAATGAGAGGAGCTAAGGAAGCCTAACACTATGGAGATCACAGAGGAAAGTGTGGGTTTGGTCTCAGAGAAATCAATGCATAAAATCAGAGGTGACATGTATTCCTCTTCAAATGCAGGGCAATAGGAGAACACAAGGGGCTGGCCCCGTGGCCAAGTGGTTGGGTTCGTGCGCTCCGCTGCAGGCAGCCCAGTGTTTCGTTGGTTCAAATCCTGGGCGCGGACATGGCACTGCTCATCAAACCACGCTGAGGTAGCGTCCCACATGCCACAACTAGAAGGACCCACAACGAAGAATATACAACTATGTACCGGGGGACTTTGGAGAGATAAAGGAAAAAATAAAATCTTAAAAAAAAAATAGGAGAACACAAGTCAGGCTAGCAGAGAGAGCAGCCAGTAGGCTTGAGGACTAGATTGTTTATACTATGGCTCAACTGTTGGTTAAGAAGAGGCAGTGAATGAGAGAGAGAGAAATGGGAGGGCCACACTGTTGGTCCAGGGAGGAGGTGACCAAATGGCATTCATGCCTCATATGTCAAGATCTGGATGGCAATTTCATGACTAGCGTGTCACTCAAGCAAGATAAAACACAATCTTTAATTCCTCTTGGGATAATCTTACTCAATTTGAGGTATTCATAGTATAATTAACTTCCTCTATGATAAAAGTTTCTAATTCATGGTACATTTTAGCCACATTATAAAGATAGAAGAGCTCTTCAAATGGACTAAATTTCAATTAAAGATATAAGAAATGAACATAATGGGTTAACAGACCTTATAGAAATGAAACTTTTCATGTTTCCAAAAAGTCAATGGTCTTGGTTCTTGACTTAATCATCTTGCATTTCCACTGTTCACTGAATTCAAACAGTTTTGGGGAAGGAGTGTGGAGTTCTAAGAATTGTGTTTTAAAGGGACATTCTCAAAGAAACCACTTAGTTATTATACAGGCATTATGTTGTATCAATTTATTTTTTAAGTTAACAATCAGCTGCAATCAAAAGAAAGGATGAGAAATAAAAGACAATCTAAAATAACAAGATTCACTTTCTAGGCTTTTGAAAAGAAATCTGGGAAACATTAGTCTCTAGCTGTTAACTGAAAATAATCTTACTTCCCCAAATAAAAAGAATTCATAAATGTTTATCTTTGAGTAACTGATAAAGACTGAGAGTAACGTCGTAAGAAACTCAAATAAAATCACTTCCTTCTCTTTCATCATCAGTTATGATTGTGCAAAGCTCTGAGCAAATTTAAATGTTATCCTTGACAAAGTGGGATTGGGGTGTGTCATCGGCTTTCTTTGCATGTTCTATTTTCAGCAATACAGAAAATCTTCCAAATGTTCTTTGTGTATGTGTAATTCTTCTTCCTCTCCTCTTTATTCCCAAAGTATTTAAAGATAGAGTTGACCACATAATTCACTGTAAAAATAAGGAAACTTTTGAAAATAAAAGGGAGTGTTACTAAGAATTATTCTAGGAAAACTGGGTTACAGAATTACCATATTTACACAGCACTTTGAGCTCATCTCTCTCATCTCATCTTTATATATAAAGAGAAATGTCTTTAGGAGTCATGTGAGTTTTGATCCACAAAAATAAACGTTGCTAAAGATAATTATAACAAACACATTCTTGAACTTTGACACAGTCACCTGTTCCCCCATTCATTTATTTATTCCTGGGATAATTATTGAGATCTTACTGGACTTGGGTTGTACTGATTAGCAAGACCCACACTTCACTGCCTCGTGAATCTATCGTATGGTGAGCAGACAACTAGAAGATGCAGATATAAGGGCTATGTTGAGGATGGCTCATGGTGCTGTGGCAATACCAAGGAGGAGCACCAAGCCCAGGCATGGGGTGAGATAGTGTTTGAGGGACAGCTTCCTGGAGAAGCAAGAACTTAGTGATGAGTTCATATGCAAGTAAAAGGAGACATGCAGTGGGCTGTAAGATGGAGAAGGAAGGAGGGAGATGAAAACATTTTCAGGCAGAGAGAACAGCATGCCTACAGGCCCTGAGGACAGAGAGATCAAGGGAACTAAAGGTAGTTTGGCATATCTCTGGAATTTGCCAGTGCGGTAGTAGGCGAGAATGTAAAGAGACAGCAGAGCACTTGTGGCTGGAGAGGAAGACCAATTTGAAGCCTAAACCAGGCAAGAAATAGTAGTGACCTGAATTAAAGAAGTGAGAATGAAGATGCCAGACCATCAGACTTGAGGGAACTTCCAACCACCATCCTGTAGTCTTTACGTTAAGTAGGATCAAAGAGAATATTGGTTCCCAAGAGTCTAGATCTTTTAAATCAGGTAGTTCTGCCTGGAGTTCTAATGTGTTCAGCCGCAGTGGCAAGTATCTTGCGGCCACAGCACTGACAGATGATACCTAACACATCCAGTGGGGAGAAGCTGGCTCTCCTCCTCTGTACCTGAGCACCTCACAGAGGGCCTCCCATCATCCCCAATCCCCAGTTCAGGGTTGTAGGAAGCTTCCAGTTGTTGATTTCCTACCACCGCCTTTTGTATTGCATTTTAAAGAAAAGTAAATTTTGTTTAAAACAAAACAAAAATACTGTCCTGGGATATCTAAAACTTCCTTGGGAAGTTGAAGCCTTAGGGCAGGTGGTGACCACTGTGAGGTTATCCAGGACATGTTCTATGATTATGACTGTACTTTGGAAATAGATACATAAAATGCAATATTAATCAGTTCCATCAGTGGATGCTTCACTGGAAGGCCAGTGCCATGCACAGACTGCAACCACAAGAATCCTGTAAGTTGCAAACTTCTCTCAATGACAAGCAGCTGAGGACAGTGACACAGCTCCTCAGATGGCAGCTCATCCTCTCTTACTCCCTCCCTCTCCTCTGACTACTCCTCTTTTCTCATGTGGCATTGAGACCTTTCCTTTTCCTTTCACATACTGGGCCAGTCTTCTGCCTTCCGTCTGTCACTCTCTCATTCTATATAGTCAAATGGTGACTGGAGAATTAAAAAAAAAAAAATGGTCAAAATCATTACCTACTAACGAGTCTTTTCAAACTAAATTTGTCTCAGTGGGTTTGGTTCTAGCAACACAGAGAGCAAAATATTTTAGAGATTTAATCCTGCTTCTTTCACAAGAAATGAATATCTGTATCTGTATACTTAATATAGTTCACTTAGGAGCCAAAACTTTAATTGACCGTTTACTGTGTGTGGCCCTCTGCTAGGTACTGGGGTTCACATGATGTTACTCTTCCATTCTTGTCCTTTGGGAACTCACAACTTGCTAGAGGGATTACAGCAAGTCATCAGATCATGCACAGGGTAGGGAAGGCATTAGATGATGTTCCGCAGAAGATTCAGAAAAACTCTTTCTTATTAAAATGAAAATACTTCTGCTGAATTTTTCAGTATCAGTTCCTCTTTCATTGTCATAGATACAAGTATGTGTGTGCATGCATATGTAGTTAAAAATATGATGGGAATTTTCTCAAGAAACTGAAGAAATGAAAAGATTTTGTGATAAAACAGTACTTGGGCTCCAAAGAATCCCTAATTTTCCATGATGCCCTGAAGCCCAACAGCTGCTGCCTCCATCTTGGTCTGGGAGGAGGTTTGCAGGGCCCTCTAATCAATAATGAAGTCATCTTTACAGACCAAGGATCCTTCCTTTGTTTGGCATTTGATAAACCTGGAAATCCTCTCCTGAGAAAAAAGAAAATACTCATCCAAATTTTTGCATAGAATTGGAGGAAAATTTTTCTCCCCCAAAATTCTACATAGAACTTACGGACTTCCTGACATACATCCATGAAATCCCATTTGAAAACCCCCATTCTACACTGAACTCCCAGAAAGTAGAGACCAGTTGGGGGGATTATCATTATACTCATGTTTTATTCCCTTCTTCTGGCAGAGGGTCTGAAAAAAAATTTTTTAAATAGGAAATAGTAATAATGAAACTGAAATTTATCATCTAGCATTGATTAAGTGCTTACTAATTGCAAAATATTCTAAGCAAAGTACAGCTAATTGAATTTTTATAGTAACCTTTGAGGTAGAGTTTATTATCTCCCTTTTACAGATGAGAAGACAGGTCAGAGAAGTCATATGGCTTCCTCATGGCATGAGTTCAGAAGTGATAAAGCAAGATTCACACCCAGACATTCCAACACCAAACCCAGTGTTCTTGTCAACTATGCTAAGGAAGAAATAATGAACAACTTAAAATCCTTTCCAGGTGCCTTAAATCCAGCAGACCAAGGTTTAAGTTATATCTTTCTTTAAGTTACTTCTTAAGTACTTGCCTAAAGTTAGCTAGGAGATAATAACTCAGATTTCCTATAGTTCAAATTCAGAAGAAAAGAAGTAATGCCCTTCTACAGTTAAGAAAAAAAAGAAAAAAAAAAAAGAATACCATGAAATACCAGCTTTCCCTATTCTGTAGATTATGAATACCAATAACTTTCCTACAGGTTTTCTCAGTCATCCCTTGTTATTCAGAATGAAAAGTCTATCCTGTGATTATCTAGGCAAAAGTTCCAAACACCTAAAATAAGAAAATCTCACCATAGGGTTATTTATAAAGGTGGATCACAGATCCTTCCAAACAGACTAACAAACATTTTCCAACAGAGAGATGGAAACTATTATTAGATTCCTGACTCCATCTTCCATCTCAATTGGTATTTTTATTATGATTTCTTGCTGGCCTATTTTCTCCATTTTTACTTCTCTGTTACTTCCATTTAAGTTCTCCCTATCCTATAAGCTTGACGAACTTTCTATAAAGAAAGCAGGAAAGATATTAAAAATAAGAGGATTTTCCAGGTGGGTTCTCCCAAGCTCTCGGCTCTCTCGTTAGAATAAAGATTTTACAGTTACATCTGCATGGTTTTTAAAAAAAGAAAAAGGTGCATAAAGGGAAAAGATAGAAAAGAGTCCGAGATATGTCATCACTCTTTGCCCACCACCATCCAGATGCGCAGTGGCATTCGAGAATGTTGCAAGGGCCCACGGTGAGATGGAGGATGAATGCCCTAGAGCAGAACATTCCAACTCCCTTTATAAAAGCATCAAAAGCATCAAAGGCACCTGTCCTCTCAAAACTAAAGACGGCCTTACCTATAAATGTGCCTGGCTAAAAGTATTCATCCTGTATTTATATATTGTATTAAATTTTATTGAGATTCAATTAGTTAACAAGAATTAAGGAAAGCACACAACTAATCATTGCCTTTAAACAACCAACTCTAGCTGAAATAAGACAAGGAGACAAGGGAAAAGCCCATTGCATTTCATGTTTCTGTAAAATTGCTCTAGGAGTTATATTTTTATTAAAATTCTCTAATTTTTTATATTTGCTAATTAGATACATGCTGTCCAGCATTTATCTATCTGTCAGTATAAACATCTGTATAGAATTGTTAAATAAATGGGCAAGTGACTAAGATTATGACATGGGCTCTGAGTGACTTCTGCTTTCGGAATAACATTTCACATTATTTTTGGACTAAGAAAAATCAACCATTTAAAAATCAGCCCAGGATGTTTTAAAATTATCTTTATTCTGGCCTCTTGTCTTGATCCACTTGCAATGGCATAGGAAGGACAGAAAGAGGCTGGAAACCCTAAATGTTTGAAACTGAAAATGTCCTCATAAATTAAAAAATCGATATTTGAAATTATACCCATAGTGGATTAACCCAAGTTGCTGTTTCAAGGCAAATAATGTATCTGGGAGAAGTCATCCTGGTTCCTGAATTAGTGTCATTATTTCATATATGGAAAGGTAATGAATCAATATCTTTAAGCAAAGAAGACAGTTTTCTATTTATCAGCTTTCCTATGGGAATGAATTGAACCATTCAAAGGAAATTTTCTGTTACGCTTACACCTCTAAAAGACATGCTAACCTAATTAAGAAATCCTTCCCTAGAAGACCTATATATTGCTAAGAGTGGAAACAAAATAACTAGCTCTCAGAGCAAGGGCCTCAATGGCAAACCCACCCCATATTCATTCATCCAGAGATGGATACCCACATGATCTACACACCAAGCGCCCTTCCATGTATGAGTGACAGCCAGAGTAAGACAGGAGAGCCCTGGGAGGGCCGAGGTAACACATCACAGAGATGCTAGGTAAACAGGTCACCAGGTAATCAAGGGAATTTCAGGAGGTGACAGATTCTACTTGGAAAATGACACAAGGTCCTGACATAGAGTATCTAGGCGGGGCTAAACTGAATTGAGATGCAAAAGAAAACACGTCTCTTAGAAATGGGATTTGAGTTGCACCTGCAGGGTGAGGAGCCAGCTATGCAAGGATCTGGAGGAAGAACAGTCCAGGCTGAAGACAGAGCAGGTACCCAGGCTGCGAGGTGGGAGGGGCAGCAGGTTAGAGGAAAATCAGAGGGAACCAATGAGGAAGCAAAGGCGAGAAGTCAGAAGGGAGGCAAGAAACAAAAGCAAATCAGTCTACGATGACAAAGATTTTATTGTCAGGCGGCTCTGGGAGAGACAATACTTGGGTGTATAGAGTCTGGCATCACCCCTCCCGGTCCCTCTCTAGGGATCTTCAAGTTGAATTCAGCCTACCCCATACACAAACAACCTGACAATAAGCCCTGACCCAATGTCTCTCATATTTGCCAAGACAATGATGCTACTCACTTTGTCTACATGCTCTTCCTCTAATGTGTCCAGCTGGCTCCTTAGGCTCTTGGTCTACCACTCTGTAATTCACACCCAGACTCCGTGGCATATCTGGCTTCAACCAACAGTGCTTTCTAAGGCAGTATTTTGTCCTGGGTCTTTGATTCCAAACACTATCTACTGGAAATAAAACACCTCTGCCCTTAGCCTGGACCAGAAGAGACCAGGATAGCCAAGCCTGTCCACTCAGCTCCCTGATGAGGGAAGGTAACTGGACAGGAGGAACACACCACTCGCCCCCCTCTACTGTAGCCTGTTGACTGCTGGATGGACAAAGGAGCTATGGGCAGGAAGAATGACCCCCACAGAACAGAATCTAGAGGCACCTGGGAGCCCAGAGATGACAACAAATGCTAGCAGAGGCAAAGACCACAGCTGGGCCCAGTATCATGACCTGTTCCTCCTCCCCACCTGGCAGAGGATGGCACCTTTTCTGAGTGTATGAAGTCCCATATTTTTTCTGGTGAGGCTGCTGTGGGAAGTTGTCTCCACCACTAGACTATAACCGGCAGGAACTACACTGTACTCATCTTTGCATCTTCAGTGTGTAGCACATAGTAGTCACTCAAGTAATGTTTATTAAATAATTTCAGATATGCAATGATTTATGTTCAATGATGTTCAACATAGCATTATAATGGAAAAATCAGAAATTGCCTAAATATCCAAAGATGAGGTCAATTTTGGTACAACCATAATACTAGGCAATTAAAATTATGTTTTAGAAAAATATGCATCATATAGAAAAGGATTCACAATAGACATCTAAATTTAAAAGAGAATTTAAAATTTGTGTACCAAGACAAAATTATACAGGAATGTGTGTGGATGAGAGAAAGCATCATATCTCCCACTTCCCCTCCAGATTTATTCTCAACTTTACTCCATAGGATGACGATATAGCCTGGTTTGCCTCGAACAGTCCCAGTTTCTGCTTCTTGCCCTGGCATTATTGGCATTCTGAGTAATTCACCCCTTCTCACTCTCAGAAATGTCCTTACTCTCTCAACAGATTTTAAAGTCATGCTTTAGTGCTGCATCCGTCCAGGAGACGGAACTGTGTGGATGGTGACAGCCTGGGCTCTTGCTCTCTGGCTTCCAGCTGGGTTGGTCCAGGAAGAGCACTGTCAGGTGCTTGAGAGTAGCGGGGAGGCCTGGGAGGTGCAAGAGTTTATTCCCCCAGCTCCCTTCCTGAAAGCCATTGTGGGCCTGTTGGGTCTTTCCACCAAAAGGCCAGACAGTCACCTCACACAGTTTCTATATCTCCAGGTCCCAGGAACCTCTCCCTCTCGTTCCCCCTTAGGTTTCGAGGTCCTAACAGGCTCCCTGCTGTTTACATTGTCTCTTCCAGTTTCCCTACAACCAGTTTACATCTTTGTAAATAGTCTCTTTATGAAACTCTCCTCAAATTGTCCCAATGTGAGTGTGTAGTCTGTTCTCTGCTGGTAATTTGGTTGGTTGATAGTGACTACAACAGAAAGAGGCACAAAGACAGACAGAAAGAGAAAAAGGGTCACCAAAATGTTCTCAGTGGTTATTTCTGTGGGGCAAAAATATAGGTGATACTTGTAAGGAGGCCTTTTTTTGTGTTTTTGTTTGCATGTTTTCTCATTTTTCTCCACTTAGCATGTATTTACTATTTAGAGAAACGGTACAAACTAAGGTGCAAATTAGTTGAACAGAATAATAAATTTTTGAAATATTCTTTTCCTATCTCCAGAATAAGAGTGAATGATCAAACTTGATTCGTGTTCAAACTAAAATGTGTTGCTTACAATCATGTGTTCAGTTTCGGTGCATTGTTACTATACTTGACATTTACTGAACCATCACTATAACATTCTTTCTATGTACATTGTTTTATTTAATCCTTACAATAACCAAAAGGTGGATGTTATTAATCCCATATTATAGAAAACAAAATGAAAGTTCAGAGAAATTATGTCACCTGCCCAAGGCCATTTAGAGAAGAAGAGGCAAAGCTGAGATTTAAACCCATACTCTCAGCCACCATACTACACTTCCTAACATAAATAATATAGACATGGACATAGACAAGTTAATTAAAGCATAGCAGAAAATGCCTTTGAGAACAGACTGTTCTTTTGTTCTAACAAAAAAACTAATTGGCCTTTTGATTATGCAAATATAAAGTAAGAAAAAATTCTATTCTCCCTGTCTTTAGAGATGGGCCTTGGACAGGAGAGCTATGCTCAAGGGTACTCCTATTAGCAGGGACCCCAGAGCTTAAAGACATGGTGACACCCAAGATTAAGGGGAAAAGCTGCCAGCAGGCTACCTCTGGTAGAGAGGCCAGGCTTCTGAATTCCCGGAGTGCTATCTACTAGGTATTGTATTTGTGTTTTTTGCGTTGAAATACTCATTTGTTATTCCCTAGTCTTCAGAATATCTAGATAAGTAGTACAGTTAGTTCTCAACTAGCATGAGGTATATTAACTTTAATCTATTTCCTCACTTAGGATAAAGTGGCTTAAGGGGAGCAACAGAAAGCCAGCAGGGGTGTGGAACAATAGTCCAGAGTGAGACCAGGGGTGCGGCAGGTGAACTCCAGAACCAATCTTTGGAATGTGTGCACATTTCCTGCAGATTCCCGAAGATACATGGGGCAACACCCCTAGTGATGACTGGATTTCCTTTGGTCAAGCAAGATGGGGGCTCTTGCCACATAAATTTGAGTATAAAAAAGGAAGTGTAACCTTAGTTTGTGGTCAGTTTTTATGAGTATATGAATACAGGATATATATTTTTAATCTTGGCTAATCTCCTAAATCAAAAACTATGTGTCAATTTAGATTCTTTGATAACCGATGTTACTAAGGCTGGACCTTCAGTCAAATGTTGATTGGCAGTACACATTCATCTTCGTGTCTTCTGCTACTTTTACGGCTTTAGTTTTTAAATTTGAATGTTAGTATATCTGAAATTTCTTTCCAAATTTTACCCATTCATTTAAATTCCATTTATTGAATTTATCCTTTACCAAATGAATTGAGGTATCCCCTTTTGCGGAACTTTAAAGTATTATACAAATGTGTATCTATTTCTCTTCTAGCTTTTCTCAAATTTGTAAGAAGATTTATCTTGCAAGACATATTTCAAAAAGCATTCTGAAGTCAAGCCTGAGAACTATTGTGTACAATAACTTAGAAATTCACAATGTATTTCAGTAAATTAAGCATCCTGAGCAGTCCTAACACCTTTACACAACTTATAGTCTTAGTGTTCCTAAATATGCACCTATAAATACTGCTCTAGTCTGTTCTGTTGATTTGTCTAACTACTGCGATGCCAGTAAGAAAAAAAAAATAGGTGGAATTATCATTGCTTCATAGTAAATGCTACTATCTTCTACAGAAAGTACTCCTGTTGCTTCCATTTTCAAAATTGCTTTGGCAATTTTGGGCACGATTTTGCTTACCAAAAAATTTAGAATAGTTGTGTTACATTCTAAAATCTCCGCCATTAGCATCCTCATTATGTTCACATGACTTTATGATTAATTTGGGGTAGAATTCACATGTTTAAAATAGCAAATCCTCTAATTCAGAAACTTTGTATTTCATTCAATTTATTCAACTCTGTTTTTACCAGACATAGTAAGAAATTTCAGTTTTCCTCACATAATTTCTACACATTTTGTTAACTTAATCCTAAATATTTTAAATTTTATTTATTGTTGGGAATAGAATTGTCTCCCATTATTTTTAGGTGATTATTGCTAACACAGTAAATTCAGTATTTTTATAATTACTTCACAACCTGCCACATTACTGAGCACCCATATTATTTCTAATAGTTTTTACAGTTGATTCCCTTAGGTTTGACAAAAGGAAAAAAAAGATATTTATCAGCTAATTTCCAGTATCCATATCCATTATATATTTTTTCTTGTCTTATTATATTGGATAGAATTTCCCGAGCAAAATTTAACAATACTGTTGATAGTCAATACATTGGCCTTATTCTTAATTTATAGCAAATGACTTTAGTGATTGTCTAGGAGCAGGGAACAAGAGGACAAGATAACGATGCGGGGCTAATCTGCCAAGGAGTATTGTCCATTTCCTTAGACTACATCCGAACTGAACTTGCTTTACAAAGCAGCAACACTACCTCTGTCAGGCAAGAGGGAACTCAGTATTAGATGACTGGAAGGAATCTGAAGAAATCAAATTTTCTAATTCCTCCAGCTACTCCCAGATATCCCCCACTGCAATTACAAGATCCTACATAGTCAAATCTTGGTATTAAACATAAATGAAAACACTACAGTTTTTCCAGTCTTACAGATAGTGCTGCAATACCTCAAAGTGTATGTATGTCTTTTCACATGCATCAGGTATGTGGAGGGTATATCAGTAGGATACTAACTTGCCACTGCCCTAAATCAGATCTTTATTTTCCCTCAACTTAAGTCACTACACTGGATCCCTTGCATTATCTTATCCTCAAAATCCTTGTTAAATCTGCCTTCCACACAAATGTCAGAGTGTTTTATTCTAAATACAGATCTGATCTATTGAATACCCTGATGAAACCTTTAAATACTCACCTGTCCATTGGGTTAACTTAAGCTCCCTGACTTGGCATATAGAGCTCTACATGATCTGATTCCATGTCTTGGTTTTGCTCTCAGTTTCATGCTCTACCTCCCACCTATAGTTGTAGTCCCTGCTCCCATCCCACTGTTGCACACACCAGGCCTGGGCTCAAGTCTCGGCTGTGCCCAGAATGCTTCCCACATCTTTACCTACTTCTCCTGTTAGACTCAATAGAGGTGGTACCTCCTTCGGGGAGCCTCTCTCATCCTTGTCTCATGCTGCATTGGTCAAGTCAGGCTCACTTTATCTGTGGTCCAGTAAGAGTAGCACCCATTTCTATCACTGCATTTATGTTGTTTTGATAAACACGTGCTATTACATCTGACATCTTGAGGTCAGTGGCTATGTCTTATTTTGTATTTGTATTTTCTGCTTCTATTACAGTGGTGGGTGTATAGGAAGAACTTAACATACTTCTTTTAAACTAAAAAAAGAAACAGAAACAAAGATGTTTTAAAAATAAATTATCTAGATTTATTGTGTCTTTTTAGGAGTTCTCTTGCCACTTTTGCACCAGGAATCACATCTGAAGTGTTAAGATTTTATTATTTTACAACATATATTCCTAAAAATTTTTTGTCTCTAAATAAGGTCTTAAAATGTTTCCTTGTTGATTAAATTCTTTGGGGAAATATTAAATTTGCTCTAAGTTGCAATCAAATTGCTTTACATAAAACAGAAAACTTTTGAAAGCCTTTGTTTAAAGGAAAATGAATCTTGTCAATTCAATATTCATAATATTTCATATTAGCAATATTTAATCTTTTAACTTACACCATTTTAATCTAGAAAGGGTTACATCTAATCTGGGCACGAATGTTCAATGGATTCTAGGAAAACAGGAGTCTATACACTTAAAATTTATAAAGCATTTCTCATGTATCATGTTTAGTGCTTTATATAACAAACAATCCTCAGAAAACCTTTATTAGTTGAGTGTCATTATTCTAATTTTACAAATGGGGAAACTGAGTCTCGAAGAGGTTGAATAACTCTCTTAATGTAGTATTATTCCGCTTCCTTTCATGAGTTAGATTTGCCAAAATAAATGAGCTGGTTCATAAATATTTTCTACTTCCTCATTCTTAGCTTGGAAGCCATATATACTGCATTCTAAGTACTTACTTCCCTCTTTTTCTTTTCACTAGGAACCTTATTACAGAGATGAAAAGGGCTAATTTATGCAACTAGCTACTAAGAAACCAGAAAGGAAATAGCGTTTGTTATTATGTTTTACTAGAAATATTCTATCTGCCCTATACAAAGCTTAAATAGCAACAAGCATTATCTACCTGAAACAAGTGAAGAAACAGAAAGCAAGAAAAGTGTTTTAAACCTGTTTAGGGATATATCGAACAGAAGAAGGTGCGTTGGAGTTCATTCACTTTGCTGATCTGGAAACATCCCTCCCTCACTCAGAGCACATTTACTCCTACACAGCACTCACTTTTAGCAAGGCTCTGTATTATTTCAAAGTCCACTGCACATAAATAGTAGGAAATCACCAAAGAGAAAAGCAGCCCGTCCTCTTAGATCTACTGACAATCAAAAGAAATGGCAGTTGAGAGTAAGGGAAGACACCAGGAAACTGCAGAAGCATGTAAAATGTTAACATCAATTAGTGATTTAAGAAGTTTATCTAGGACCAATACACTAGATGCTTTTTCAACTTGCAATGCTCAAATAAGGATGTTACGAGAACAAGAACTTCTGACCAGCGCTCACTGCTTCAGCTCAGGATTCTACACACTGGTCCTCCACTGGCAATGACACGTCGAAATTGCAGTAAAGCTGTTTAAGACCAGGTATAAAGGAGATCTTGAACAGTCCTGAGTATTACAGGTAAGGAGTCACAGCAGATGACAAATACGTTTTAATTAAATAGGGAAGCGAATGGTCTCAAACTGAAGCTTGCAGTGAACCAAGCTATAGACATTAACTTCACAGGCAAGGTTTTCCTGAACATGGTTTACTTTTCTCCTTTCTCAAGTTTGCTTAAGGCTAAATAGCTTTCCTTATCTGTTACTGTACACAATAAGTGTCTTGTGTTTGTTTGATAGGGTATGTACACGTGTGTTTGAGTGTGTGTGGGGTTAACTAATTTTTTTGTGTCGAGGAACTAGTATTGCTGATGAACTGATTTCATTTAACCAAATTAACTCTGTTAGTTACATGAAAGATTAGGCACTATTATCTTATACTGGTACATAGAGAGTTACACAGAAGTGCAGAACGCACATCGAGGGCCAATTACACAAGACGAACTACTGATAATTATGAGAGCTGGTTAATATTTCTGAATTATTATGTCTGACAGCATAATACTACTTTCTGTGTTGTTTAGTCTATTGATACCAGATGCTTAATGCATAGTAAAATGTGACAGTGCAGCAGAAGTTAATGCTATCCTGCAAAATAAAGGAAATTACTGTGTGGAATATGAAATGCAGCAGGCAGAAGCCGAAAGTTAGAATTGGTTTTGAACAAAAGGGTGGCTGTAAGTCTGACACCGTATTAAACTTCAAATATTGTCATATCTTATTTCTTTCAGCAGTGGTGGTTAGAGGGCTGCCGATGTCTTCCACCACAACAGCTGGGTGCCCCTTCTCCAATCATGGTTACTGTTTTACAAGGCCACTAATACAGTGACATAATAACACTCCTTCCCACAAATGCTGAAATGCGGCATATCCCTTCTGACAGCTCATGTCCCAATGTCATGGGAACTTTCCCACCTGCAAGGGCATTATTTTGGGGACATGGGTCATTTTCCATCAAGCTGATGTTCAACACTAGTTCAGTGAGGGTGATGATAAACTTTTTCTCTTAAGTTCTCAAAACCAGTTTCTTCAAAGCAGCATCAGAGATAAGTGAGAACCATGCACCTGACTGAATGTTTGGTTTGGTTTTTATTTTTTTTTAAATGCTAGTTACAAAATTCACTAAGTGACGCAAAGGAGAAAAATTCAGAAGGGCCAATTAAGCATGATATACTATATACGATTAAAAGAGCAGATTAATATTCCTGAATTATTAACTCTGACAGTACAATCATGTTTTTTTCTTGTTTATTCTGTTGATACCAGATGTTTAATGCTGAGTAAAATGTGAATGTAGCATTATCTCCTGTATTTGTGGTTAGAAAACACAAAAAGTACACACTATCACTGTGAATATAATGACATCCGTAACATATAAGACAACACAGAGGGCTCCCTCAGTATTTTCACGCTCATTTAAAGTAAGTGAATCGCCTACAGAAAGTATGGGTAAGGGGGAATTTTCTGTAACAAATGGGATTGCATTTCATTTCTTGGATAACAAAATGTGCCACTTTCATTAATTGGTAGTATTAGTTGCAGAGGTGATGGGATATGATGTATCAGACTCTGCCCACATAAACCGAAAATGTCAGTTGGTGTCAACCCCGGTCAGTGAAATTTCTGAATGATAGTAACTAAGTAATGACATAAAATATGCTTAAGTGTCCTACATGTATTAACCTTCAGAATGCCCTGTGAGCTGGGAACTATCATTCTCCTCACTTTATAGATAAAGAATAGACATAAACAGGCTAAGCAAGTTGCCCAAGATCATACAGATATTAAGTGGCAGAACTGAGATTTGAACCCAGGGCATCTGGTTTCTGAGGCCACACTCTTAAAATACACATTAACACCATCACCACCAGCCCGCCCCCAACACCTTCATTCTCCCCTTCCCCTTACCTTCAGCCTCACTGTTGTTTAGGACATGAAGTCACAGCTCTAGCTGGTGAGGAGAGGTAGAAAGCCTCTATCTTCTTGCTAAGAGAATATGGAGATAAAAAAGATGCAACCATTATCACAGGCATACATTTTTGTAAACTCTAATTCTTTAACATCAGTTTATACTTCATGGCATACATGAGCTCTTGCAGGTAAAACAAGATCTCTTATTTACCAGATCACTCAATTCTACCATTATTCAATAGCTAGAAGCTTACTCAATGATCAAATTTCAATTTGAAAAGAACCTAAGCAATCATGGAAATGGAAAATGCTGAAACCAGAGACATCTGTAACTGGTGCCAGGCCATAGTAGTTATTCCTGCATAAGTGGCAACACTGGTTGTATCAGCATTTGTTTACCTTGAAATAGGAAACATAAAACTCCAAACAATTCTAGGTAGCTTACATGCAAGACAGTCAAAGTCCATGTTTTTTGCCACTTAATCTTCTATTTTCAAATTCTGAAAGATATTTTTAGACAGAAAAATAAGGTTTTTATCTCAGCAAAATATCCTAGAGAAAATAATTGCTTGGTATTTATAAAGGCTTAATATATATATCAATTCTTGTTCAAATTTCTCTTTATGTAGTTTATAGTATTACAACGACTGTCATCAGAATTTCTTTTAGGAATAGGAATGTCTTACCAAACAGACATTCTTTAGGGAGGGGAGTGATGAATTACTAAAAAGAAGGAAGGGAGAATGTACATTGAAGGACAATTAGCAGTTTCTCTCAGAATGACACTTCTTTCTCTCCTTGTTGCCAAAATGCTCAGTAAAGTGAAATAAAATTCAGGAATACTCCATGCAAGTGATTGTTTAGTGGATATGAGCATGAAAGAAGGACTGAATTTTAGGTCACAATCCACATAAGTCAGGCAGAGGGTAACAAGAGCCAAGAAACTGAAGAGGCTAGGAGAATGAATGTATTTGAGAATTTGCAAAAGTCTTGAAGATGGCTTTGGATTCCTGCAGGTCAGGGAATCGAGATGGTGGAGGCAATTTCCATGGAACCATAAGTGGTAGAGTAACCCCCAGCTAGATGGGGTCTGGGTCTCCTTATTAACATTTGGAAGATACTGCAGTTTGCATAGACAGAACTTTCTAGATTTGGAAGTCTAGAACATACAGAGAGAAAGAGCAAGAAAGATAAACTAATTATTAAAGTTCTATGAAGAAAAAGACAAAGAAGAAAAGACTCAGGATATTTGGGTATTGCTTCTCCATGAGAACCATTTTATTTCCAATATTTCTAATGACATAGTACACTGGGAAGCAACCACTGAATTTGGGGGACTGGTATTTTGGAATTCAATAGAGCAGTGGTTCTCAATCCTGGTTGAACATTACATTCACCTACAGAACTTTTTAAAAAACACTAAGGCCTGGGCCCATTCAAAACCAATTGAATTAGAATTTTCAAGACTGGGGCCTGGCATTAGTATTCTTTGTGCTGCCTTCCAAGCATTGAGTGACTCTAATGGCTAGCCAGTATTGAGAACAACAGCATGAGGGAATGCTCCGTCAGTACCACACATTTCAGCATAGCATATTAACTAGGCTTTCTGCTGATCATACTCTAGCAGTTCGAGCTGTAATTATTCTTTATTGATTATGTATAATTGTAATCTAGAGAACTAAAAAACTTACCCAGATTGAAAAACTAATTTAAGAAGTTCAACACACTCTGGTTTGCTAAAATGTCGCTTGCAGCAACTTGAATATTATTTTAATTATCTTTGTTATATGAAGAAGGAAGTAACATTATATACAAAGTTTACATATTTGGTTCTTTGATAAATTAAGATTTTTCCTGATAATGCAAGTATTATCTTGTAAATTTGGATGCTTGAATATCTGGTAAAGTTAAAGAAGGGTATAACTGAAAATTTGTATGAATGCAAACCACAGTTTGAAAGTGGATATTTTCTAGAAGGCGATTGCACAAGTAGTAGAATTTGCAGCAAGAAAATAATGTTTTCTTTAGTAAAAAAAGTTAAATTATAAATTAACTACTTTTTATAAACTACATTATCTAGTGCATTATCTTATTAGTTGACAACTTTGAGATAAGGTAAAATATTCAGATGTTTAATCTGCTCTGTCACCCGAGTATCTTCAAGCATGACTTCTGAATATATTACTTTGAAGTTCAGAGTTAGTTAGGGTGAAGTGTATTCAGTATGCTGGAAGTGAATATAAGGTACTCCCAATACATGCAGATAAAATTGTTCACAAACAAGATAAACTAATACAAGTCGATCATTTAGAAAAATATCTCACAAATCAAAGCCCCCAGAAAATCTTAACTTTATCTTAAAAAACATGTCCAGAATTGGACTACTTCTCAGGTCAACCTGCCAGGCAACCCACCTGAGAGTCCTTGTACATTCTTACCAAGTATGCCAAGAATGCAAGGCCCTGACCACTCCTCGCTCAGGACACTTCTTAGGATTGCATTTGCGGTGAGCAACCTGAAGCGATGAGGCAATGTCACCCTCCAGGACAAAGAGCAAGTTTGCTTACTGCTTACTACTATAAATGAGATGAATTTCCTAAGCTGAGTGTTCCTCAGCTGCAACACGTGCCCACCACTTATATATCATTCATCTGGGCCCATCCATATTGCTTCCAAGGGACTTGGCAGGACAGGGGCAACCAACACAAACATGAAGCTCATGCTGCTTGTTGTGCCGCGAGTAATAAAGTCCTTTGTCCCTGACCCAAGAGTCTCATGTCTTCTGCTGGAATCTATGAAATAGTTACAGTTTAATACATTGCCTTATAAGTAGAGTAAAATCAAATCCCAGACTCCTAACACTCATCAAATACCAGCCTAACCCAAGATACCATCATCTCTCACCTAGATGATTACAATAGTTTCCTCATTGGTTTCCCTGCTTGTGGTCCTGTGTTCTCAACACAATAACGCAATACTCAGATTAATTCTGTTTAACTGAAGTCTGATCACGTTACTCCTCTGTGTAAAACTCTTCAGTGGATTCTTACCTTACTCAGAATGAAAGTCAGTCTTTACTATGAGTCAAAATGCCCAACATTATTCCTCTTGACTTCATCTCTTACTACTTTCACACTTGTTCTGTCTGAACTGTCCTCTTTTCCACCAGGCACATCCCACTGTCCCTCAGTTGTTCACTAGGTTAGCTCCCTCACTTCCTGCGGGTATTTACTCACTTTCTCAGGAAAGCCTTCCCTGCCTATCCTATGTAAAATCTCCACAATTCTACTCATCCCTCAACATTTCATGTTCTCCGTCCTTGTCTTATTTTTTACTTCTTAGCCCTTATAACTTATTTGTTTTGTTTATTGTCCCTCACTAAGATAAGATATAAGATCTGTGAAGGAAGGGAATTTTGAACTTCTGTATCTCCAGCATCTAGAACAGTACCTGATATATAGTAGCAATACATATATGTTGTATGAATGAATGAACAAGGCTTGTGAAAGTAATCAATGAATAACTAAATAGAAAAGAATAAAAAGCTTATTCAATATCCTAACCTAGTTGAAGCAAAAGATGAACTGAAATGAATCTAGGATCTATTGCTGCACAACAGACTATGCCAAAACTTGGGGCTTAGAACAACTATTATTATTTCTCACAATGTTGTGGTTTAACTATACTCAGCTGGACAGCTCTTGACTGGGGTCTCTCATGCACTTGTGGTCAGATGGAACATGGGCTACAGTTATCTAACATGGCTGGACATTCAAGATTGCTCACTCACAGGACTGGCAGTTGATGCTGGCTCTTGGCTGGGAGCTCAGCTGAGAGTGCAACTAGAGCACTTATCCATGGTAGCTGGGTTCTGAGAGCAGCATTCTAAAAGCCAGTGTTTCAAGAGTCAGGAGGAAGAAACCGCCAGGCCTGCGAAGGGCTACATCCAGAACTAGCTCAGCATCACTTCTGCTACATTCTGTTGACTGGAGCAGTCACAGGGCTCACCCAGATTGAAGGAGATAGAGACACAGACTCCACCTCTTAATGGAAGACTGGCAAGAATAGCACGTGAGATGGAGAGACTGTTGCAGCTATCTTTGAAAAATGTAGTTTGGCACAATGATCTTCAAAGAAGAGTGAAGTATGAGATTAAGGAGCACAAATTTAGCAATCTTCACATAGCCTGAGTAAGGGAAAAGGACTGATTTTAGCAGGAAAGAGTGTTCCATTAACTAGAAAGTTAGACTGTGTTACAGGAAAAGTTCATGAGACGTTTTTTTCCTGGGCTAAGGAATATCCCTCCTCAAAACTGACCATTTTCATAATGCCTTTTCTTCTCCCCTCACCAAATCACACTTTGATTCACTAACGATAACCTCAGTAGAGAGTTAAAGTATTCCTGCTTGAGAAGGAAAATGAACATATTGGCATTTTGATTCACATATCCATCTCTTGTCACTTTATTCAGTGTGAATCTATTCTAGACAATCTGATCTAGTTCTGATCTGAATTTCAAAATCAAATTTCTCCGTTTATAAAACAAGAGCCCAGTGACCCCCATTAACAAACTACCACCTTGTGAGTGCAATATCAGCGGCCAACTGATTTTCTGCGTCCTGTTTATCCTACTTCAGTCTAAGATTCCAGGAGTTTCAACATGTGAGTATCATTTTTCTTATAAAGCAGAAGACAATTCTATGGAAAACTGTCTATTTAGACTACAGAAAAATGTTACTGCCTTAAGTTGTCTATTCAGTATGCGATGTAGTCACAGTCTCCTTTTATTTCACAAATCTGGTAATAGGATGTGATTTATTTAAAATTTACATTTATTGAGTTCTTACTATGTGTTAGGCATTGTATTAAATGCTTCATATGCATAATCTCACAAGGGCATGGGTTCTATTAGTATCAATTTTTTACAGATAAAAAACCAAAGCTACAGAAAAGCTAAAGAACTTGTTAAAAGCCACTTTGATAGTCGTAGATGCTAGATGGCCCTATTTATTTAATTATTTCTCCACAGACTACCTCACTTTATATATATTTTTTCTTATTTGCAAGCCCAATATGCAATGCTCAAGAAAATAAGAATTGACCACAAAACTATTTTACATCTATAATGCCAGTGTCAGCATTTAGTGTGGCTTTTATATTATATACATATTAAAAGTAAATATATAATTTATATTTATAAATATATATTATTTATAACATATATAGAGTATATAATTATTTATAAAGTACCTATAGTCATATTTTTAAAACTTAAAAATAGTCTCTAAGAACCCCAAATTAAAGTTAGCTAATTAGAAATTCAGCTTTATTTGTGGATGTTGTTTACAAAAACAGATTGAAAGAAAAAAATTCTGCTATTCCTTCCTCAGAGGTAACCTATGGTCTTGGGAAGATTAGCCTGCCTACTCTAATTATACTCTGCTAATTTAGGGAGAAAAAGCAGTTGTTTTACAGCAGTTAATTTAGCAAAACATTTGCTTCAAGTAGTTACTTAATAGTAGTAAAAATAAAAAAGCTGTTGGAATTAATGCTGTCAGTGTTCTTATAAGTCCTGACCTCCATGTGTTTGGATGGGATTTGAGAAGATCTATTTGATAGTTGGAAGCTCTCAGAATTCTTCCCCTGGCCAAAAATGTTCTCATATTAGATTGGTGAAGGTAGAGGGTTTCCCTTGACATAATGTACACAACCCTAAAAGATTTGTTACTCATAATGCTATTTGGGGTATGTCCTTATTTAAAAAAATGAACGCTTTAGTAAGTTACTGCAAAGTCATGGTGCAGTAACACGACTTACATTGAAACTAAGTGGAAAAGCGCAAGGAATCCTAACAGTCTGCTGAAGACCTACACAGTTATCACCTGTGCCAATTCTTCATTGGGCATCCCACTTAAACCTGTAGGAACACTCTAGTTGCCCATTCTACCTCTCAACTTTGAATGAGACCCATTATTTCTGATGCATTTGCATGGATATAACCGCTTGAAACAGCACTGTTTTAGTAGGATTTCTGCCTCTATACAGCTAAAATTAAAAATGAATACAACCGTAAATCTATCAGATGCAATTCATTTTTTAATGAGGCCTCAGAATGTTAAGTTATGTTTCTCTTTGCGTGTTTTGCTATGTGGCATCACTTCTCTTATGAGTTCAGTAAACTGGCCATTTTTCTTTTTTCTTCCATTTATTTCCATTAATCTGTCAAAACCTAATACAGCCTACATGCCCTGAGTCATGTGATATGTATAAATATGCATTGTTATTTACCACTTTCCCCCTCCCCATTTCCCTTAAAGTAACCACTGTTTACAAAAACTGACCACTTTTCAGTTATTAGGTGAAAAATTACCAGAGGAAGCTCAGAAGAAAAATATAAAACTTAGAATCTTCAGAGAGATCTCATATGTATTCCATTTTATCCACAAATATACAAAGTGTGTTCAAACAGCAAGAGATTCTATGAGCAGTTCAAATATACAGTTCATAAAGTTATGTAAAAACAGCACATTTGGTCAAGTCTATATAGAATGATTGTGATTCAAAAATCACGTTGGAAGGATTTAAATCTCTTGGCTCAGAAAAGTCTTCCTCTACTGATCATCCAGTGTTTGCGGAAATCTGGGAAAACCCAAGGAAGAGATAATGAAAATCAATTGCTGTTCTTGCACAATCACATAAATCCTTTTGCATGATCATCAACAAAATGATATAAACAGTCTTTATATCTTCCTCTCCTCGACCTCATTTGGCCAGGATCTACATTCCAATTGATGAGGATCAGTCAGCTGAAAAATATGCTTATTTTATTCCCCAATGACCACTGGAAGACCTGTGTGAAGACGATTTCCATCACTTTCATGATTGCTAGGCACACCCTGGAAGACTGAAGGAATGACTATTTCCAGAATTCATAAGAGATGTGCTATGCGATGCTTATTTAAATTCAGGTAACTTTGCTCATCTCACAGAGAATTTACTGTGACTATTTTACTTTGCATTTTAGGTTTTGGGCCAACCTTCTCCCCAGTCACACTGGCCATGCTCTTTCCTTCTTAACTTCTTACCATGCTTAACTTATAAATTTACTTTTCCATAAGTAGCAAGAGAAGGCATCACAGTTATTCTAGTAATTGTTCTTAGTAAATATTCTTGCATTATAGTCCTTCATATACATATCAGCAAAATTTGGGGTAGGGTAGGAGGATTTTGGTTGCTTTTGTGGAAGATACAGAGGAACACAACCCAGACCCCCCTTCAAGGAGGTCCTGCTGCCCACCTATGGGGTATGATCAGCAACAGGTTCCAGCTCCTTCAGGGTCTCCTCAGCTGCAGGAAGGGCCTCGCCCAAAAGTACACCCTTCCCAAACTTTCCACACTCAGTGACCATGTGAGGTAGCTATATAAAGGCCTGGACAATTTGACCCAACAAAGGAAACTCTGATGGTTGATCTGTAGCCAGAGTTCCCAATGGGTTGACCAAAACTTTGTCAGTCTTACACTGCAGTTGGACTTCTGCCCAAATCTGCTCCCTCCCCATTTCCTTTATAGGTGTTGATCCCTAATAAACATCTTGTACCCCAAACTGTATCTCAGCGTCTGCTTCTAGAGAGCCCAACCTACAATAATCATTTTAGCTCTTTCTGCCTTCATGTAACAGACACTGAAGGGACTTTTCCTGTGACCCTGAAATTGAAGATTGGGAACAAAAGATGAGGACACAGATGCCAACAATCCAGTATCAAATTGGGGGACCAGGCTGCCCTCTTTCCAGTCTTGCTTAGACTGACCAAACTGGTCTTATTACATCTAGCTATCACACAACGACCCTCTCTCCACTGAGCCTTGTAAACTAAAGGCCAGCAGGACAGGGAGGAAGCATCTGGCAGGACCACTGCTTCATTAGCATCCCCTCTATTGTGGGAGAGAGGACTGTGCCCCTTACCCTGAATAGGACACCAAGAAAATCAACCATGGAGATTTGGGATACCCGCAAAGGGAAGACTCACAGCTTATTCCCCAACTGGTCTCCAACTGTGCTTCTTTAATAGGGTAGGGACACATGAAGAGAGAGAACTGGAAAATGGGCAAAATGAAACAGCCCGCACTAACACACCTTGGTACAGTAAAGGTGTATGAGTTTATTGTTAGCCAAATGGACACAGCTCGGGAGCCACACGTGGCCTATCTTATGAGTCTCACATCCCATCTAAGAGGGCCAATCACCTGGAGAAAGACCTACAGGAGCAAAATCTGTGGGGTAGACCACCAGGAAACAGGGCTGAGAGGGCAGAGTTTCTCCTGGTATATATGTTCTGCCCCAGGAGCAAGGCAGCAGGGAAACCTTGTCCAACTCCCCAGAGGGATGCACACAAGAGCCCTACAAGAGGATCAGCATTTAGACGTTTTCCACACAGAGGGTACAATGGCCCCTCTGTGCAGTCCAACTGAATGTAAGAGGGCAATACCAGAGTTGCATCATATATGTGTGTTTTCCACAAGTCCTGCCCTTTTTCTGCCTCAACACTGGGGAGAAGTACAGAACTTGAGGTGGGAGTGGGGTTGGGGAGGAGTCAAGAAGAGATGTCCCAGGAGCAGGCCTTGCCCCTCCCCATTCATGTGCCTCAAAGGAAACCTGGTGGACCCAAGGGAGAAGGGATGAGTGGAGCATAAAGTTGTATGTAAGACCAAAGGTTTAAATTGGATTAAACTGTTTTGAAATTTTATGCTGTAAAGTGACATGCAAACTATAAAGTTTGTGCTAGATGCCACTGAAAGACCTGAAAGAGTTTCACAACAGCACTGCTGAAGGCAGTGATTAGAGAAAATTTAACCCACTCACTGCACCTCACTGAGTTACCACTCTTCAATAATCTGGGTATATTTGTTTTCAAATGGTTGTTTCAAAATGTTTGCATGCAAGATGGAGATGTTTTCGTTGTATCGATCTACTTTCAAAGGGTTGGATTTCCTGTCTTACTCATAACTTCCTTATTATATGAAGATAGGCAATGTTGAGAAATAAAAAGAAAATACCTTGGGCAAAAATTATAATACATTATACGCACTTAGTCACTGAAACGATTTCATGCAAGTGACTGAGAGGTGTGAGAAAGAGACCATCACGAGTTGGCTAAAATCAGATTTAATTGTCCTTCAGTGTATGGGCTAACTATAATAATCTCGCTTCACAGAAGCCTCAAACATCAGAAATCTGGTAAACTTTATCACTCTTTCATGTAACTTGCCCTCTACGTTGGCCACATCTGTGACCGGAACATCACTTAGACTACTTAACCTTTGAGAGCTCAAATTTTTTAAATGTCCTCTCTGTTTACTCCTTCTTTGCCCACCACTTCCCAGACCCTAGTCTCTTTGAGTCTGCCCTTCTTCACAAGGGTCCTAATCTCCCAACATCCATTCTTCTGGCTCAAATGCGTTGCTGTCCCACCTAGACCCAGTGGCCATTTCAGTACCTGCCCAGGTTCATGCATGGAGGTCATGACAGAACAAAGACTGGAATGCAGTTGTCCTGATTAACAAATGTAATGCCCCTAAGGGAATCCAGGTTGTGGTTCAGGCCTGGCTTTTCAAGTATGAGTAACCCCAAAGAAATTTGGGTGTTGTGTTAAGAGGAAAGGAAGGTCCAAGATAAACAGACACACCTTCACAGAGCATCAATTTTACTCATAACGGCAGGCAGAAGCAGAGGCAGAAAATCATTTGAGCTAATATATTTAAAACATTATTTTTATATTAGTGGTGTGAAAATTTTTCTCAATTTTGAAGTTAAAGCATGAAAAAAGCTGTCATCATTTCAGTCGGCAGGTTCAAGGTGAGCAGCAGGCCATGCACAGAGCACACTTTCTTCTCCATGTTAAAGGTGCTTCCGCAGGAAAGATTACAAAGCACCCTTTTAGGGGGAAGATAACGACAGATTACGTGTAGAAGGGAGAAGAGGAAAAGGAACTCGTGCATAAGAACTTGGAAGATCCCACAGGGCTTCTGTGTGGGAAGCATTCACAGAAGAATTTGGGTCGAAGGAATTTGAATGTAAGGTAAACAGAAGCTGGGATCAAGTTGGAAGAAGAGAAGCGATGGTGCAAATGACACAAACTTGTATCAGTTTCCTATCGCTGCTTTAACAAATGAACTCAAGTTCAGAGGCTTAAACAATACAAATTTATTATCTCAGCAGTCTCTCACTGAGCTAAAATCAGGGGGTGAGCAGGCCTGAACTCCTTCTGGGGGCACTCAGAGGGAATCCGTTTTTAGCCTTTTCCAGCTTCTAGAGGCTGCCCACATTCCCTGGCTTGTGGCCCTCTTCCATCTTCAAATCCAGTAATGATATTACCCTGACCTCTGCTTCTGTTGTCACATCTCTGACTCTCTCGTGTCCCTCTTTCCCTTATAAGGACCCATGTGGTTACATTGGGCCCACCTGAATAATCCAGGATAATCTCCTCATCTCAAAATCCTTAACCATATCTGCAAAGTCCCTTTTGCCATGTAAAGTGACATCTTCCCAGGTTCCAGGGGTTAGGACATGGATGTCGTTGAGGGCCATTTTTCTGCCTACCACATACAGGGAGTTGGAAGGTAGTCTGGAAATACATGAATTTTGATATTGGAAAAGTCTGAAGGCTTAATCTACTCCAACACTGCAGTAAGGGCTGGCAGGTCCAGAAATGTTAGGTCAATTTTCCAAGGACATACACTTAATGAAAGGGCCGGGCCTTGGATCCCTTTTACTCAGACTGCACGCCTCAAGATTATGGACTTATAAAAAGCCTAGGAAAATGTTTGAGGCACTCAAAAAATATATGGGCTCCAATATATGAAAAGAACATCCAAAATAAAAATTAAGATATTTTGACGAAATGTTAATTAAACATAACATCATATCAGAGGCTGGCCCAGTGGCGCAGTGGTTAAGTGCGCACGTTCTGCTTCGGCGGCCCAGGGTTCGCCAGTTCGGATCCCGGGTGCGCACATGGCACCGCTTGCCAAGCCATGCTGTGGCAGGCATCCCACATATAAAGTAGAGGACGATGGGCATGGATGTTAGCTCAGGGCCTGCCTTCCTCAGCAAAAAAAGAGGAGGATTGGCAGTAGATGTTAGGTCAGGGCTAGTCTTCTTCTTCTTCAAAAAACAACAAACATAACATCACATCAACCTCATTATTTGTTAAATTTAGAATTCATAATAGCATAGTAACATTTTAAATAATTTGTGCTTGATTTTGTCTTCTCAAGAATTCTTTAGAGGAAAGGATGATAGCTGATAAATTATATCCAATAAAAATTTAAATGAATTTCTTAAGCAATTTCTAAAACAAAATTATAAAACTCCATTTTTTACAGCAAAAAATAGTTTTTATAGTGGATTGTGAGCATATTTTAATATATTTAATGTGATGTGGGGTGGGTACCCCAAAAGGAAGAGTGCATAGGGCCTAGAATGGTGTTCCAGCACACACACGAGATGGAGCCAGGGCTCACGGCTAGACACACACATCATAGAAATTCTTCCACTGGCTGAACTCCCCTTAATGAAACCTTTGATGCAATACATCTGAGGGAACTCTAACTCCATCAACTTCCTCTAAGCAATAGAATTGTGAAAAAGGAAGTCACTCCAGCTGTCTAAATAAAGGAGGTTCTCCTTCATTTGTTTCCAAAAGTTTTGACTTAGAACTAAGCATAATTAAAGAAAATAAGCAGTTCCCCTTCAATTCAATTTGTACATTAAAATAACTTATAATTGGACTGCACTGGATGCTCACAGTGGAATTTAAAATGCATCATCTCATGCAAGCTTCACAATAATCTGGTAAGGTAAATATTAGTTCCACTGTACACATGGGAAAACAGCCTCTGAAACGCTCCTGACTTGCCCAAAATGAAACATCTGGGAAGTACCAGAGGAAGAAGTAAATACGAAGTTTTTTCCTGCTCTCCCACAATTGGTTGATTCTGTAAGTTTTTATAGCAGCTCGAATTAGGGAAACACTTTTAGAGATTTAAAATTAAAGGTTATGGAAATGTACAAGAAGGCAAGAAAAAGAAATAATTCAATTTGTGGGCAATGATTTTAGAGGAACTCTTATCAAAAATCCCAACAAAACACACACACACACCAAAAACAACATATATTTCCTCATGTTTCAAATCTTCTGGTCCAAATATGTGGATAAATGTGATGTGACGAACTTAATTCGATGTGTGACTGTGGCAAGGTTCTTAAAACAACAGTTATGAAATTCTAATCACTACATTTTCATAGTAGTTAAAACAGAAAGGGAAGGTTTGAAGAGAAGGTATTTCCACAGGCATACTACTTAAAAAATACATGCACACATATGTTTATATGCACTAAGGAATAACAGGATGTCAATCTTATTTTTTGTATTTCGATGCAAAGAAAGGTAGAGAAAATCGCTCTTTCACTGAAGGCACTACAGCAAGTGGAGAAGGCCAGAACTCGGAGAAGCCACTTTGAGATCACACATGAGGAGAAAGGTCAGGGAATGGCTAGCAAGTGGTTAATTTGGGAGCTAGCATGAGGAGATTGGCTCCAGCATTCTAAATAACTGGCTAAAAAAGGAAAACACCCTGGTACATTTGTAAAGTGCTTGACGGCATACGAGTTAGCTTTTCCTCTGCTTCATCATTGACACAAGGTTATTAAGGGGGCTTGTGACAGTTTGTGGCAATGTTCAGCAAACAGTGACTCCCATCACTTTCCACTGTGTGCAGGGGAAACTTCCCTGCCTCACTGGTGTTGGACTTGGCCATGTGATTTTCTTTGGCCAAAGGAATGCTAGTAAACAAGATGCAAGTAGAGGCATTGAATGTCTTGCGGGATTTGGCGACCCAATGATCCTCCAGGAAAAGAAAGTGCCTAAAATAGTTTCTGACTTCTCCGCCTGAACTTCAAAATGAGATAGACGAAGAAGTTCACATGCCCTAGAGCAGCGGGTTCAAGGAGGGTGAGAGACACAGGTCTCTGACAGGAATCCAAAGAGCAGCCTAGGAACTGGAATCTGGAGTTCAGATCAGCCCAGCCAACCTGAAGACCTATGAACGTGAGAATAAGTTTTAAGTTACTGAATTTTGGGATGGAGTTTTTTTTTTTTGAGGAAGATTAGCCCTGAGCTAACTGCTGCCAATCCTCCTCTTTTTGCTGAGGAAGACTGGCCCTGAGCTAACATCCGTGCCCATCTCGCTCTACTTTATATGTGGGACACCTACCACAGCATGGCTTGCCAAGCGGTGCCATGTCCACACCCAGGATCCGAACCGGCGAACCCCAGGCCGCCGAAGCAGAACGTGTGCACTTAACTGCTGCGCCACCGGGCTGGCCCCTGGGATGGAGTTTTTATGTAGCATTATTGTAGCAAAGTTGATTAAGACAGAGTAAATATATCCCTGTTAAATACTGGAATCTACTAGGAAAGAAAAATCTTATTTTCATAGTTACTCTATAGGATTTGTACGTGGTGTGTATGCTTTGTTTATTAAAGACATGCATACATTTAATAATCTAACGTTATATATGTGTTGAAGCAAGTTTGATGCGTTATTTTTAGGACATGTATAGAGTTGCTAAGTTATTTAAGAGGTTACTTTTAACAAGAAAAATATGAGGAAAAGTAAATGTGTTTTAAAAGTAAACAACCCCCCCACCCCCAAAAAAAAACCCTATGCAGAGACTTCCCTTTGCAGGAAGATGGAGTAGAAATACTTTTCCCACGTCCTACTGTTACATCCAAGGAGAGTAAAAGACAGTAGACTGGCTAAGGACTTTGGGACCTGAAAAATGACTTGGTGCTGAGTTTCCTGAGTTTTCTTCTTGACAGCAACCTGGAAATGTCAACAGGCACAGACCAAAAAAGTACCCCAAAAATCTGCTGTTTCTTGCTAAAAGACCAAGAAAGGGGCAGACTAGCAAGACAGAACTCTTTTACACAGTGACTACTCTACTCCAGGCAAATAACAGAAAAAATGATGGCTCTACACTATTCATGTCACCAAAGGCTGAGTGAGGGGCCTGGACGTACACCCTCACCAAGTGCTAGTGAGGTGCCTCTATGTTGTCGTCATGGTGGTGTCAGAATAAGTTGAGCAGGGAGTCAGAATTTTCATCTTCATTAGGTAGTAACAAGGACCCTTCTCTCCTTGCAAAGTCAAGAGAGATCATTAAGTATCCTAGACTTCTGTCTCCTGTCCCCGTTAGGATGGTGTCAGTAGAGGTCATGGGGGGAGCAGTAACAAGGCACTTCTACCCCTTCTTGCCAGGAAAGTTTCAGTGAAGGCTCAGTAGTGAACCAGAATTCCCACCCCTGACCAGCAGTAACAAGAAGCCATTAATTCTCAAGTGTCAATGGAGGCCAAGTGGGAAACTGGGGCTTCTTCTCTCAAGTGGCAGTAATAGAGCAGTACCTCCTTCTTTCTCTACTAGAGGAAGCAAGACAAAACAGAAAGTTCACTTAAAGCCAGAGTCTCATAACATAAACCCAAAATGACCAGGTATCAACTGGAAATCACTCATCATAACAAGAACTAAGATGATCTCAGACTAAATGAAAAACACAATAAATAAATGCCAACATCAAGATGACAGAGATGTTAGAACTATCAATCGTCAGACAAATAATCAGTGAGCAACTAAAAACACACTTGAAATGAATGAAAAAATAGAATCTTAGCAAAGAAATCAATGATATAAAGAGGAACCAAATGAAAATTTTAGAACTGAAAAACACACTGAGCAAAAATGTTTAAAAACTCAATGAATGGGCTCAACAGCAAATTAGAGAGAACAAAGGGAAAATCAGAGAACTGGAAGATAAAACAATAAAAAATTATCCAATAAGAACAACAGAGAAAAAAAGACAGGAAAAAAATGAACATAGCTTACTAGACCTGTCAGGCTATAACAAAAGATCTAACATTCATGTCACCAAAGTCCTAGAAGGAGAGAGTAAAGAATGTGGAACTGAAAGAGCACTTGAAGAGATAATGGCTGAAAACTTTCCAAATGTGGCAGGAGAGATAAACCTAAAGATTCAAAAAGCTGAATGAAGCTCAAACAGTGAACCTAAAGAAATTCACATCCGGACACATCATAGTGATACTCCTGAGAAATTAAAGATAAAGAAAAAATCTTAAAAGCAGCTAGAGAGAAACAACACTTTACTTATAAGTAAACGACAGATTTCTCATCAGAAAATATGGAGTCAGAAGGAAGTGGCAAAAGTTTTTCGAGGGTTGAAAGAAAAGAATTTTAGAGTCAGTACAATGGCTGAATAGGAGTTTTCTACTATCTTCCCTATAAAAGAACACCAATATTGGCAGTCATCCACAGACAAAGTGACTTTGTGGAAGTCTGGGAGTTCCAGAGAAGTTTTAGCACACCATTGGAGCAACAAATATCCGAGACTAGATGCATTAAAGAGGGTAAAAGGAACAGTTTTATTTACCTGCATCACCCCTCTCCACGGCAGCACAGCTCAGTGCCAAGAGAGACATTCTTGGCCCAGATTTTCTTCCATGGGGGAAAATGAAAGTGTGTTAGGGAGTGCCCAGCTTCCCAAGCTATGCAGGATGCTGTCAAAAAGGCCCACTTTTTTCTTGCCCTGTCCAGAATACCTAGCTGTGTTGCCTGCCTGTGGGCAGGGGTGTGAGGAGGAGCTGGGAGAACTCCATCAGGGCTCTTGGAGGACATCAAAGGAATGCAGATCCTACTAACCACTTCACAGACTCCATCAGGAAGCCCACCCACAAGCCAGTGGGGATGCCTTGACTGCAGATCCCCCTAACAGGCCCATAGGCCCCCCAGTAATCCATGTGCCTCAGCCACTCACCCTCCCCCCAACACAAACCATAGCTGGCTCCTTGTGTGCACCCTGAAGGGCAGTGTATGAGCCTTTGAAGATGATTAGTGAGCATGTGCAGAAAGCTGGCCTGTCTCTGTGGGATTGGGAAAAAGCACACAAACTTGAGCTTTCAGTACTGCCATGGGGAAAGCAAATGGGAGGCTGTCAGCACCTGGTCCAGCTTTGCAGGATCAAGAAAAGGCCTACTATTTTAAGAACCCCCTCCAAAGAGGAAACAATAAGTGTGGAACAGTCATATCCATATAAAAAGCTTCAGAATGCTTAGCAGGACTGACAGAAAGTATTTCTCTCCCTCAGCCAGTAAGTAAAGACTGGAGGAGATCACTACTCCTTTAAAGGCAAAGACAGCAACACACAACTCCAAAAACATGAAAAATCAAGTAAATCTGACACCACCAAAGGAACACAATAATTTTTCAGTAACCAACCCCAAAGAAATGGAGATCTGAGATTTGTTCAATAAAGAATTCAAAGTATTTTTAAAGGTCAGTGAGCTACAAGAAAACACAGACAGACAATTCAACAAAATCATCAATACACAAACAAAATGAGAAGTTTAACAGTTGGGTAGAAATCATAAAAAAGAACTGAACAGAAATTCCGCAGTTTAAAAATACAAGGAATGAAATGAAAAAAAAAAAAGCCACAAAGAGTATCAACATCAGATTTGATCAAGCAGAAGAAAGAATCTACGAAACTGAAATAAGCTCATTTGAAATTATCCCATCAGAGGAGAACAAATAAGAAAGAATGAAAAAGAGTAAAGAAAGCTGAAATGAATTATGGGATACCATCAAAAGAAATAATCTATGCATTATTGGAGTGCCAAGGACAGAAAATTTATTTAAAGAAATAACGAATAAGAACATCCCAAATCTGAGGAAAGATTTGAGCATCCCAGTTCATGAGCTCATAGGTCCTGAAAATGATTCAACTCAAAAGATCTTCTCCACAACATATTATAATAAAACTGTATAAAATCAAAGAAAACGAGAAAATTTTAAAAGTGGTAAAAGAAAAAAAAAGGAATCCTTCATAAGGCTATCAGCAGATTTCTCAGTAGAAATCCTACAGGCCATGAGAAAGTTGGATGAAATAGTCAAGGTACTGAAAGAAAAAACTGCCAATCAAGAATATTTTACCTGGTGGGGCCGGCCCTGTGGCCAAGTGGTTAAGTTCACGCACTCCACTTCAGCAGCCCAGGGTTTCGCTGGTTCAGATCCTGGGCACAGACATGGCACCGCTCCTCGAGCCATGCTGAGGTGGCATCTCACATGCCACAGTTAGAAGGACCCACAACTAAGAATATACAGCTGTGTACCGGCAGGGATTTGGGGAGAAAAAGCAAAACAATTTTTTTTAAAAAATCTTTAAAAAATGAATACTTTACCTGGCAAAACTGTCCTTCAGAAATGAAAGAGAGATTAAGACTTTTGCAGACAAACAAAAGCTGAGGGAGTTCATCATCACTAGACTGCCTTATAAGAAATGCTTACAGGAGTTCTTCAAGTTAAATAAAATGACACTAATTAGTAACATAAAACGTGAAAATATAAAACACACTGGTGAGGTAAGTATATAGTCAAATTCAGAATACTCTAATACTGTAATATATTGGTGTGTTAATCATTTAAGTCTAATATAAAGATTAAAGAACAAAATTTTTAAAATAACTATGGCTACAATAATTTTTAATGGATAAACAATATAAAAAGAGGTAAATTGTAATATGAATAACATAAAATGTTGGAGAGGGAAAAAGGGTGAAGTTTTTTGTACAATTGAAGTTGTTATCAGCTTGAAATAGACTATTATAACTATAATATGTTTTATGTAAACCTCATGGTAACCACAAAGCAAAAACCTACAGCAAATACATAAAAGATAAGGAGAAAAGAATCAAAGCACACCACTGCAGAAAATTGTGGATTCAAAATGGACGACAGCAAGAGAGGAAGAAAGGAATGAAAGAGCTACAAAACAGCCAGAAAATAATTAATAAGATGGCACTATAAGTTCTTACCTATCAATCATTATTTTAAATGTAAACAGATTAAATTCCCGAATCAAAAGGCATAGAGTGGCTTAATGGATAAAAAATCAATACCCAACTACATGCTACCTATGAGAGATTCACTTCAGCTTTAAGGACACATATAGATTGAAATTGAAGGGATGGAAAAAGATTTTCCAAGCAAATGGAAACCAAAAGAGAACAGAGGTAGCCATACTTATAAGACAAACAGACTTAAAGTAAAAAACTGTAACAAGAAACATAGAAGGTCATTATATAATGATAAAGGAGTGAATTCATCAAGAGAAGATAACAATTGTAAATATATATGCACTTGACATTGGATCACCTAAATATATTAAGCATATATTAACAGATCTGAGGGAGAAATAAACAACAAATAAAAATAGTAGGGGACTCCAGTACCCCACTTGCAACAATGGATCATCCAGATGGAAAATCAATAAGGAAACATTGGACTTGTACTATACTGTAGACCAAATAGACCTAACAGATAAATAAAGAAGATTCCATCTAACAGCAGCAAAATACACATTCTTCTCTAGCACACACAGAACATCCTCCAGGACAGTTCATGTGTTAGGTAACCAAACAAGTGTTAGCAAATTTAAGAAGATTGAAATCATACCAAGTATCTTTTCTTATCACAATGATATGAAACTAGAAACCAATAAGAGGAGGAAAACTGGAAAATCCACAAATACGTGGAAATTAATAATAACATATTCCTGAACCACCAATGCGTCAAGAAGAAATCAAAAGGGAAATCAAAAAATATCTTGAAACAAACAAAAATGTAAACACAACATACCAAAACTTATGGGATACAGTAAAAATGTTCTAACAGGCAAGTTTATACTGACAAATGGCTACATTAAGAAACAAGTAAGATCTCAAATAAACAACCTAACTTTACACCTCAAGGAACTAGAAAAAGTAGAACAAGACAGAAGCCCAAAGATAGAAGTAGAAAGGATATAACAAAGATCAGAGCAGAAATAAATAAAGACTAGAAAAACAATAGAAAAGATCAATAAAACTAAGAGCTTTTTTTGGGGAATGTAAACAAAATTGACAAGTCATTAGCTAGTTTAAGAAAAAAAAGAGAGAAGACTCAAATGAAATCAGAGATGAAAGAGTAGGCATTACAACTGATAACACAGATATTGTTCATAAAAGCCTGAACAATTATATGAAAATAAATTAGGTAACCTAGAAGAAATAAATAAATTCCTAGAAACATGCAAGCTACCAAGACTGAGTCATGAAGAAAGAGAAAATCTTAACAGATCAATAAAGAGTAAGGAGATTGAGTCAGTAATCAAAAACCACTCAACAAAAAAACCCCAGGAATTGATGACTATATTGGTGAATTCTGACAAACATTTATAGAAAAATTAATACTAATATTTTCAAAACTCTTTCAAAAAATGTGATGAAGAGGGAAAACTTCCAAACTCTTTTTATGAGGGCAGCATTACGTTTACACCAAAGCTAGACAGGGTAATAGAAGAAAAGAAAATTATAGGCCAATATTCCTGATAAATATAGATGCAGAAATCCTCAAAAAATACTAGCAAACAAAATTCAACAGCACATTTAAAGGACCACACAACATGATCAAGTTGGATTTATCCCCGGGATGCAAGGATGGTTCAACATATGCAAATCAATAAATGTGACACATTACATTAACAGAATGAAGGATAAAAAATATATAGTCATCTAAATAGATGCAGAAAAATCATTTGACAAATTTGAACATCCTTAAAACTTTCAACAAATTAGGTATAGAAGGAACATACCTCAATATAATCAAGGTCATATATGACAAGCTCACATCCAATATCACACTCAATGGTGGAAAAGTACAAGCTTTTCCTTTAACATCAGGAGCAAGACAAGGATGCCCATTCTTACCACTCCTAATCAACATAGTAATGGAAGTCCTGGTCAGAGCAACTAGGCAAGGAAAAGAAATAACAGTTACCCAAACTGGAATAGAAGAAGTAAAATTGTCTCTATTTGCAAATGACATGATCATTTATATAGAAACCCTTAAAGATTCCACCTAAAACTGTTAGAACCAATAAATGAATTCAGTAAAGTTGGAGGATACGAAATCAATAGACAAAAATCAGTTGCATTTCTATACACTAACAACAAAATGTTAGAAAGAGAAATTAAGAAAATATTCACATTCACATTTACAACAGCATCAAAAACAATAAAGTACTTAGGAATAAATTTACTCAAAGAAGTGAAAGACCTGCACACAGAAATTAAGACTCTGATTAAAAAAATTGAGAAAGATACAAATAAACAGAATGGTAGATAGCCACATCCAAAAGAATGAAACTGGCCCCTATCATACAACACTCACAAAAATTAACTTGAAATGTATTAAAGTCTTCAATACAACACCTGAAATCATAAAACTCTTAGAAGAAAATATAGGGAAAAATCTCTTTGATATTGGTCTTATCAAGGAGTTTTTGGGTATGAGCAACAAAAGCAAAAATAAACAAGTGATACTACATAAAACTCAAAAGCTTCTGCTCAGCAAAGGAAACAATCAAGAAAATGGAAAGACAATCTACATAATGGGAGAAAAGATTTGTAAACTACATATCTGATAAGGAATTGATAGCCAAAATATATAAGGAACTTATATAACTCAATAGCAAAAAAAACAAAGACTCCAATTAAAAAATCAAGAAAGGAATGGAATAGATGTTTTTCCAAAGAATACATACAGACAGCCAACAGCCATATGAAAAGGTGCTCAACATCACTAACCACCAGGGAAATGCAAATCAAAATCACAATGAGATATCACCTGTCTCCTGTTAGAATGGCTTTTATAAAAGAGACAACATGTAACAAGTGCTGGTGAAGATGTGAAAAAAGGGAACTCTTGCTGTGTGGAAATGTAATTTGGTGCAGCCATTATGGAAAACAGTATGGAAGCTCCTCAAAAAGTTAAAAATAGAACTAGCATATTGTCCAGCCATAAGACTTCTGGGTATATATCCAAAGGAAATGAAATTTCTTTCTCAAAGACATATCTGCACTCACATGTTCATTGCAGCATTATTCAAAGTAGCCAAGATATGGAAACAGCTTTATGTGTCCACTGATGAATGAATGGATAAAGAATATATATATATCTTGGAATAACTGAATGGAATATTATTCAGCCATGAGAAAGAAGGAAATCTTGCCATTAGCAACAACATGAATGAATCTAGAGGATAGTATGCTAAGTGAAATTAACCAGAGAAAGATAAATACTGTATGATATCACTTTACATGGAATAAAAAGAAAGTCAAACTCATAGAGACAGAGAGTAGAATGGTAGTTACCAAGGGCTAGGGAGGTGGGAAGATGGGAAGATGCTCATCAAAGGGTATAAGCCTTCAGCTATAAGATGAATAAGCCCTGGAGAGTTAATGTAGAGTATACTGACTATAGTTAATAATGATGTGCTGTGCATTTAAAATTTGCTAAAGGAATAGATCTTAAGCATTCTCACCAGACACACACACACACAAATGTAACTATGTGGAGTGATGGAGGTGTTAATTAACCGGATTGTGGTAATCACTTAACAAAGTATACATATTTTAAATTGTCATGCTGTACACTTTAAATATATAGAATTTATTTGTCAATTATACCTCAGTAAAGCTGAAAAAAGAAAAGAACTTTTAATCCAGAATCCTATATCCACTAAAAATATATTAAAGAAATGAAGGGGTAATCAATAAATTCTCAGATGAACAAAAACTAAAATAATTTATTGTTAGCAGACCTATCCTAAAGGAAGTATTGAAAGAAGTTCTCTAAACAGAACGGATGTTATAAAGAAGGAAATGTGGATCATAAACAAGGAAGAAAGAACACAGTAAGCCAAAATGTGAGTAAATACAATATAATTTCCTTCTGCTCTTGAGTTTTCCAAAACATGATTGATGGTTAAAGTAAAAATTATAACAGTTATCTGCTGTGGTTCTAAATGTATGTAGATGTAATATATAAGACTATAATATTATGAATTAAGAAGAGCAAAGGGACATAAAAAAACGTAAAATTTCTGCACTTCACTCAAACTGCTATAATGACTACATCACTAGTTATTTATACATAATACAATACCTAGAGCAGCCACTAAAAAAGCTACACAAAGAGGCACAATCAAAAAATTGTAGACAAATAAAAATGGAATTCTAAAAGATGTTTAAGTTACCCACAGAAAGGCAGGAAAAAGAAAACAGAAAAATGAAAAAGAGAGAGAAAACAAGAAAACAAAAATAAACAGGTAGACTCAAGCCCTAACACATGAATACCCATATTAAACATAAACGGTCTAAGTCCACCAATTAAAAGACAAACATTGGCAGAGTGACTTACGCCAACGGTTCACAAAAAACATGACTCAACTGTATGCTGTGTAGAAAAAGCTGTCTTCAAATATAATGATATAGGGAGGTTCAAAGTAGAAGGAGGAAAAGATATACCATGCAAACATTAATCAAAAGAAGGCAGAAGTGGCTGTATTAGCAGCAGATAAAGTAAATTTCAGAGCAAACATTGCCAGAGACAAAGATGAACATTATATAGGGACAAAAGAGTCAGTCCTCCAAGAAAACATATTAATCTTAAATTTCTATCCACCAAACAACAGAGTTTTAAATGTGTGAACCAAAAACTGATATAACTGAAAGGACAAATACAAATCCACCATTATAGTTGGAGATTTCAACATCCCTTTCTCAACAATTGATAGAACATCTAGACTGATTATCAGCCAGGGTATAGAAGAACGTAACAGGATCTAGCTCACATTTATAGAACATTTCACTGAATAAATGATAGATTACATATTCTTTTAAGGGTCCAGGGATATATGCTAAGACCAGATTTCGAACCATAAAACAAACTTCAACATGTTTTCACAGTTGAAATCATATAAAGTACGTTCTCAAACCACAATGGTATCAAACTGGAAATCAATAACAGAAAAATAACAGAAAAATCCCAAACGCTGAAACTAAACAACACACTCATAAATAATACGTGAGTCAAAGAGGAAGTCTCAAGGGAGATGGAAAAAAATACATTGTGCTGAATGAAATTGAAAATATGACATATTAAAAATTTTGGGGACCCAGTTAAAGGAGCACTGAGAGGAAAATTTCTGCACTAAATACAAACATTAGAAGAGAGAAGTGTCTCAAATAGATAATCTAAGTTTCCACCTCAAAAACCTAAAAAGAAGAAGAGCTGGAAAACCCCCAAGCAAGGAAAATAAAATAATAAAAAGCAGAAATCCATAAAATTGAAAACAGAAAAATAATAGAGAAAATCAATGAAACAAGAGTAAATAAAATTGGCCAACCACTGGTAAGATTAACAAAGAAAAAAGAGAAGACACAAATTAGCAATATCAGGAACAAAATTGAGAATGTCACTACAGGCTCTGAAAACATCAAAAGGATAGTAAGGAATATTACAAACAATTCTATACACACAAATTTGACAACTTAGATGAAGTAGACCAATTCCTCAAAATATACAAATTACCACAGTTCAGTCAATACAAATCAGATAATTCAAAATGCCCTATAACTATGAACAAAATGGAATTCAGAATTTTAAAATTCCCCAAGGAAATCTTCAGGTCCATAAGCTATCAGTGAGTTAATTCTATCAAACACTCAAAGAAGAACTAACTATAATTCTACACAATCTCTTCCAGGAAATAAAAGAAAACAGAATACTTCCCAATTCATTTTATGAAACGAGTATTACCTTGATACCAATACTCAATAAAGACAGTACAATAAAGAAACTGCAGACCTATAATCATCATGAATATAGACATAAAAATTATTAACCAAATAGTAGCAAACAGAATTCAGCAATATATAAAAAGAACTATGCACCATGACCAAATGAGTTTTATTCCAGGAATGAATAGCTGGTTTAATATTCAAAAACTGATCAATGTAATCCCCATATTACTGGGCTAAAGAAGGAAAATATGGAACCATATCAATTGTTTTAGAAAAAGCATTTATCAAAACCTACACGCTTTCATGACAAAACCCTCAGAAAAACAGTAATAGAAAAGCGTTTCCTTAGCGTCATAAAGAATATTTGCAAAAAGCTACATTATGCTTTACGGTGAAGAATTAAATGTTTTTCTCCTAACATCAGGAACAAGGCAAGGATAGCCATTTCAACATCCTTACTAAACAGAGAGCTGCAAGTTCTAGCTAGGGCATAAGGCTAGAAAAGGAAATAAAAGATGTACAGTTTGGAAAGAAATAAAAAAACTGCTTCTATTTACAGATGATATGGCGTGTCTATGTACAAAATCCCAAGCAATCACATGAAAGGGAAAAAACCCCTCCTAGAACTAATAAGAGCTTAGCAAGGACACAGAATGCAAGATAAACATTTTAAAATCTATTATATTTCTATATACAAGCAAAAAACATGTGGATACTGAAGTTAAAAATGTAATACTATTTACAATTATTCAAAAAAGTAAAATACTTGAGTATAAATCTAAGAAAACATGTACAGGGCTTGTATGCTGAGAACTACAAAATACTGTGCAAGAAATCAATGAAAGTCTAAAGTAATAGAAAGACGTGTTCACGTATTGGAAGACAGAACACAGTAAAGATGTCAGTATTCCCCAAATTGATTTACAGGTTTAACACAATACCTATAAAAATCCCAGCAAGATTTTTTTAGATATAGACAGAATTATTTTAAAATTTATACTAAAAAGCAAAGAACTAGAATAGCTAAAACAATTTTGAAAAAGAAGAACAACGTGTGAGGAATCAGTCTGCTTGATTTCAGAACTATTTTTATAGCTACAGTAATCAAGATGGTGTGGTATTGGTGCAGGGAGAGACACAATGATCAACAGAACAGAATTAGATCCACATAAATATGCCCAACTGATTTTTGACAAAGATGCAAAAGCAATTCAATGGAGAAAAGACAGCCTTTTCAACAAGTAGTGCTGGAGTAACTAGACATTTATAAGCCAAAAAAGAAGAAGAAGAAAAAGAACCTCAGCCTAAGCCTCACGCTTTGTATAAAAATTATCTCAAAATCAACCAAGAATTTTAATTTATAATGTTAAACTATAAAACTTTTTGAAAAAAATCATGAGTAAATCTTCAGAATCTAGCGCTAGGTAAAGACTTCTTTGTGTGACACTATGAACACAGTCTATAAAAGGAAATATTGAACTTCATCAAAATTTTTAAATTTTGCTCTGTGAAAGACACTGTTAAAAGGATAAAAAGACACACTACAGACTGGGGAAAATTATTTGCAAAGTACATATCCAACAAAAGACTAGTATCTAGAATATAGAAAGAACTCTCAAAATTCACTAGATAAAAAAAAGTAATCCAATTAAAAAATAAGCAAAAGACACATCGTAGTCAGTTGGTGATGCTATGACAAAGTACCATAGACTTTGTGGCTTATAAACAATAAACATTTATTTCTCACTGTTCTAGAGACTGGGAAGTCCAAGATCAAGGTGCTGGCAGATTCAGTGTCTGGTGAGACTCCTCTTCCTGGTTCACAGATAGCCGTCTTCTCGCTGTGTCCTCACATGGCAGAAAGCAGAGAGAATCCAGATCTCTCATGACCCTTATAAATGCACTAATCCCATTCATGAGGGCTCCACCTTCATGACCTCATCTAATCCTAACTACCTCCCAAATGCCCCACTCCTAATACCATCACTTGGTGGGGAAGATAGAGTTTCAACATATGAATTTGGGGAGAACACATTCAGTCCATAATAAGACATGAAGAAACATTTCATGAAAGTAGACATATAGATAGTTAATAAGCACATGAAAAGATGTTCAACATCAGTAGCTACCATGGAAACAGCACATTAAAACAAGTTATCACTGTATGCTTATCAGACGTAAAATAAAAAGTAGGGATTGTATACCTCCAGCTTTGTTCTTTTTCTCAGAATTGCTTTGGCTATTCAGGGTCTTTTGTTGTTTCATATGAATTTTAGGATTCTTTGTTCTATTTCTGTGAAGAATGTCATTGGGATTCTGATTGGAATAGCGTTGAATCTGTAGATTGCTTCAGGTAATATGGACATTTTAACTATGTTTATTCTTTCAATCCATGAGCGTGGAATATCTTTCCAATTGTTTATGTTTTCTTCAATTTCTTTCAATGACATTTTATAGTTTTCACTGTAGAGGCCTTTCACCTCCTTGGTTAAATTTATTCCTTGGTATTTTACTCACTTTTTTGTGATTGTAAATGGGATTGTATTCTTGACTTCCCTTCTGCTAGTTCATTATTAGTGTATTTTTGTATGCTGACTTTGTACCCTGCAACTGTGCTGTAGTTGATTATTTCTAGTAGTTTTCTGGTGGATTCTTTAGGGTTTTCTATATATACAATCATGTCATCTGCAAACAGTGAGAGTTTCATTTCTTTCTTTCCAATTTGGATCCCTTTTATTTCTTTTTCTTGCCTAATTGCTCTGGTTAAAACCTCCAGTACTACGTTGAATAAGAGTGGTCAGAGAGGACACCCTCATTTTGTTCCTGTTCTCAGATGAATGGCTTACAGTTTTTCACCATCAATTATGATGCTGGCTGTGGGTTTGTCATATATCTTCTTTATTATGTTGAGCTACTTTCCTTCTATACCCATTTTATTGAGTTTTTTTTAATAATAAATGGATGTTGGATCTTGTTGAATGCTTTCTTTGCATCTATTGAGATGATCGCGTGATTTTTATCCCTCGTTTTGTTAAAATGATGCATTACATTGACTTGCAGATGTTGAACTGTCACTACATCCCCAGTATAAATCCCACTTGATCCTGGTGTATGATTCTTTTAATGTATTGTTGCATTCTATTTTTTAATATTTTGTTGAGGATTTTTGCATCCATGTGCATCAGCAACATTAGCATGTAATTTTCCTCCTTTGTGTTTTCCTTGTCCAGTTTTGGTATCAGGGTAATGTTGGCCTTGTAGAATGAGTTAGGGAGTGTCTCATCCTCTTCAATATTTTGGAATAGTTTGAGAAGAATAGGTATTAAATCTGCTTTGAATGTTTGGTAGAATTCACCACAGAAACCATCTGGTCCTGGACTTCTGTTTTTTGAAAGGTTTATGATTATTCTTTCAATCTCTTCACTACAGATGGCCAACAAGCATATGAAAAGATATTCAACATCACTAATTATTAAGGAAATGCAAATTAAAACTATAATGAGATTTCACCCCACACTTATCAGAATGGCTATAATCAACAAGACAAGAAACAATAAGTGTTGGAGAGGATATGGAGAAAAGGGAACCCTCATACACGGCTAGTACAAATGCAAACTGATGCAGCCACTATGGAAAACAGTATGGAGGTTTCTCAAAAAATTAAAATCAGAAATATCATATGACCCAGATATCCCACTACTGGGTATTTATTCAAAGAACTTGAAATCAACAATTCAAAGAGGGTTATGCATCCCTATGTTCATTGTGGCATTATTCACAATAGTCAAGACATAGAAGCAACACAAGTGCCCATCAACAGACGAATGGATAAAGAAAATGTGATATATATATAGAATGGAATACTACTCAGCCATAAAAAAGACAAAATTGTGCCATTTGTAACAAAATGGATAGACCTAGAGGGTATTAAGCTAAATGAAATAAGCCAGACAGAGAAAAACAAACACCAGATTATTTCACTCATACATGGAAGATAAATGAACACATGGATAAGGAAAGCAAATTAGTGGTTACCAGAGGATAGGGGAGGGGAGAGGGCAAAAGGGGTAAAGGGGCACATATGTATGGAGACAGATAAAACTAGATTGTTGGTGATGAACACAATGCAGTCTATACATAAACTGATATATAATAATGTACACCTGAAATTTACACAATGCTATAAGCCGATATGACCTCAGTAAAATAATTTAAAAAAATAGGGCCAAAACCAAATGTTGGAAAGGATGTGGAGAAACTGGAACATATATATTCCTTGTGGGAATGTAAGATGGTACAGCCATGCTGGAAAAGAGTTTGGCACTTTTTTTTTTTTTTTTTTTTGGTGAGGAAGACTGACCCTGAGGGAGCATCTGTGCCAATCTTCCTCCACGTTGTATGTGAGATGCTGCCACAGCATGGCTTGATGAGCGGAGAGTAGGTCTGTGCCTGGGATCTGAACCGATGAACCCCGTGCCGCTGAAGCAGAGCACACAAACTTAACCACTATGCCACTGGGCCAGCCCCTGGCACTTTAACAAAAACTAAAAGCATAATTACCTTATGAATCAGCAATTTCGCTACTGAGCGTTTATCATAGAGAAATTAAAACTTATGTTCACACAAAAACTCCTACAGGAGTGTTTACAGTATCTTTAATTTTAATAGCCAAAAACTGGAAGCAATCCAGAGGTCTTTCAATGGCTAAATGGTTAAGCAAACTGTGGTACATCTGTATCATGAAAAACTACTCAGCAATAAAAATGAAGGAACTATTGATACACACAATCTGAATAAATCTCTGGAGAATTATGCTGAGTACAAAAGCCAATCCCAAAAGGTTACATACTGTGTGATTCTATTTAAGTTTCTTGAAAGGAGAAAATTATAGAAATGATTAACAGATTAAGGGTTGTCCAGGCTAAGAAGAGTTGGGGATGGGAGGGAAGTGTGTGAGGCTACAAAAGGGTAACAGGGATATCCTTGCAGCAATGGAATTGTTCTATATCATGACTGTATCAATGTCAACGTCTTAGATATACTATCGTACTATAGTTTGCAATATGTTACCACTGAGGGAAACTGGGTAAGGGATACAGAGGATCTCTCTATATTATTTCTTACAACTCCCTGTGAATTGATAATTACCACAAAATAAATAGTTTAATTTTTAAAAATCTATGAATTTAGTTAGTCATTTCTAGTCATATTTGAAACATATTTCAGAGCCTCAAAATAGCTTTTGTGTCTTTCCACTGCAGCCCATAATGAATAAAAGAGAGACATCATTTAATAAATACTTATCTTATACCAAGTATATACCAAGTATTGTCTTATGTAAAATCAGAGTTCCTGTTTTTATGTATATAAACAAATCTTTCAGCATATATTTATGTTCACTTACAAGGTATATATAATTATCTTTAATAATGATCTCTCATTTCCTCAAATATACCAGTGTTATTAATTTACTCATGTAATTAAGTTAGAGCTTTTTAAAACATTTCAAACAATATGCTTGCATTGATGTTTTAAAAGCTGAGGGCAAAGTCAATGACTGCGAATACATAAATATTAAGACTTTAGCTTTCTAAGGAGACTAAAATATCATCACAAAGAGCATTGGCATGCCCAGCATTTTAGCTGCCACACTGGTCACCAGATACTATGGTTGCCATGACAGGATTCTAGAGTCATTACTGCTCAGGGCCATTAGGTACTATACCTGTAGGGAATTTTGTGAAAAAGACCTAGAAAGATAGATGAAGATGGAGAAAAATGAATGATCAAAATATACACTCCACCTTCTTTGTATCTCTTATTTAATCTTTACAATATTTTATTTTATAAAACATGAGCAAGTTAACATAAAAATATTTGAAATTCTTTACAAGTAATAAGTTAAAAACTTTATTTTCTTATTTAAACAATTAAGTCTTAGAAAAAGATACAGTGAATTGTTCTTGTGAAATATGGATGAAATAAGAAAAATCAGTATGGCAAAAAGTAATTCTACAACAAAAAATTAAAGAAAGGAACAAAATAAGCAAAAATTATAGATTATTAATTCATTCGGAAATAATACATAAATTCAGAAGACAGGAAAATTACCTGCAATTAATACCTCCCAAAGAGAACATTAATTCTATGAAGCAAGAAATCAAATATGAGATGATAAAACAGCACATCGACACAAAAAGAGATTCTAGAACTAAATAAACATAAAGAATTAAGGACCAAAACATCTCCATTCAAAGTTAAAATAATAACAAATAAAACTAAAAGAGCAACAACAAAAAAAGAAAATTGATTACTAAAACTTTTTATTTCTTATTTTATTTTTATCAGGAGGAAAAGAAACCATTATGAGATGGGTTAAAAAAGACTCAAGATATATGAAAGTTAGTTGTCTGCAGTATTTTGATTCTGAAATGAATCCTTTCACTACACAGGACACTTCTGGGACAATTGGCAAACTTTAAAGAGGTATGGGGATTAGACGTCAGTAATGTATCAGTGTTAATTTCCTGATTTTGATAGTTGTACTGAGATTACATAGAAGCATGTCATTGTAGGAAATAGACACCCAAATGTTCAGATGTGATAAGGCGTAAAGTTGTTAAGTTTCTCTCAAACTATTCAGGAACAAAAGATGTTTTTTGTACTGTACTTGCAATTTTCTATAAAATTGAGATTGTTTCAAAAATACTATATATTTGAGTATGTACATATATATATGTGTGCGTACACACACACATACCTACACACATATACACACACTATGCATACACATATATATACAGACACACAAACAAACATTAGGAAAAATAAAGCATTACAATTGCCAGGACACTTCTGAAAGAAAAGGCTTTACTCACCTACCAGGTAGCATGACACGTTATGCATCTATAGGAATTAGTACACTTGATAATGGCTCAGGGATAGACAAATTAACCAATGAAATAGAAATGAATTCCCAAACAAGGAGGCTTGCATATACGGAACTTTGACATGTGGCAGAGTTGCGTAGTGGATCAGGGAGGTAGGAAGCTTTATTCAATAAATGGTGCTGGGACAACTGGATGCTCAGATGGGAATTCTGGAAATTCTCCTCTGCTCTTCAAATCATCCTCTCAACTCCTCAACCAGTCCAGGTGCTTAGCCCTGCGGTTGAGGACACCCGTGTGACCTTTCCAGAATTCTCGACCAAGTGTTTTTTGACTGTGGTTTTTAAATTTGTTTGATTTCTTAACTGGTTGCCAACAATCAAAAATAAGATAATATGCTATAAAACTCTAGATGACCATTTTTTTTCTTGAAAAATCTGCAACAAAAATAAGCCTGCCCTCGCACATAATGATAATGATCTGCCGCTGAACAGGCTTCCCCATTTAGAAGGAGCATACTCCCTCCCGTTCACCACAGAACTCCTCCAAACACTTACATTACCTGCCAAGGCCCTCTAGACACCGGAGTTTCCTATGCAAGTCTAATCTGAAGTGTTTCATTGCCCCACACGGCAGCCATCTTGTCTGTCTCGGTTTGTCATAGTAGATGGAGTCAAGCGTCAGTCATTATTGCTCTCCAGTTATTTCAACTTTGTCCCTTTGAGAATTCTCCTTTCTGTATTCCAATTAGATGCTCAATTGCCTTCTTTCCTGAACCCTGATATTAATTTATTTATTCTCCCTAAAACTTAAATGACTGCTTGTATCATTTTGGGGGAAGAAGGGAAGGGCATTTCTAGTAATAGTTTCATTGAGGTGTAATTCACATATCAGAAGTTCACCCTTTTAAAGTGTACAACTCACTGGTTTTTAGTATACTCACAGAGTTGTGCAAACATCACCACCACCTAATTTTAGAACATTTGTGTCACCCCAGAAAGAATGTTCATACCCATTAGCAATCAGTCTCCATTCCCTGCTTTTATCTTTAAAAGTATTATTCCTGCTGAAGGTATTATACTTTGGTAAGTATTAAAGTCATACAGTTCAACTATCAGACAACAGTCTCTAAAGATCTTTGGAGGGGAGGAGTCTGTTTATCTGGACCTTCTTGGTATGTATTTCTGAAATAAGATCCTGTAGCCCCATACAATTTATCTCTCCCTTCTGCCTCCAAGGCTGTATCGCCTGGCAGATTAACTCTAAATCAGTGAGGTTTGCTTCTGATATGTGCCTTCTTCATTCTATAAATCTCTTGGACTTTTCCAGGCCTTCCCCTTCACGTTTAGGGACCTAGAGCACACTCTCTGACCCCCAGCCACCCAGAGCCCTCCATGGCAGGGCTCTCTTCAGATTTATCTTCCTTCCTTGGATTATTCCATGCTCCAGAATGATGACACCATCCCCACCCCCATGCCCATGTCATTAGTATCTCTGTGAACTGAAATAACCTAAGTGTTAGGAGAAAAGCAGCAATGATTAATTTAACCATATTCAAGTAAAGAAAGGGCAACTAGTTGCATTTTTTAAATTGGAGTTTGAAATGTGAAATTTCAGGTTTTGGAGGCAGAATTTTATTTCTACTGAGAAAGGCATGAAGAGGCAGGTTGGGAAGATCTTTCCAGGTGTGAGTGACTGAACACAAGTGACATTCTGAAGTGTCATCTGAAAAACTAAAATTTTTCTGCATTTTCCTTTAGTATAGCAACATGCTATAGTCAGCTCCAAGCCTTTTATTTGTTTCTGTGGTGCAAAGAGAAAGGACCCATAGGGTTGATACAAGCAGAACTGGAGACCAAGGGATGCAGATGGTCCTCAGCAATGCCTTTAAGGACCTCTTTCTCTAATTATAAAAGTAATACATGCTTACAAGAGAAATTTTGGAGAATACAGACAAGTGTAAAAATATTTTAACCACTTTAAGCCCCACGAGCCACTGTTAATATTTTGGTGTTTCCTTCTAATCTTTCTTACCCTGAATATGCCAAATCCTAAAACATTTTCTCCTCCTTAACTCATATGAGCTAAATTAAACCATTACCCCTAGATAATTACAGACAACTAAACTTAGAATTAGATATCTTAATTTTTTAATTCATTTTTTATGATTTTTAAAAGAAATTCAAGCTCACTGAGGACATTTGCAAAATGCAAACATTTATGAAGAAGAAAATAACAGGCACCTGTAATTCTACTGTCAAGCGATAACCACTGACTCTCATAATTTAAATAATTTCTTACTTTTAGCAAAGAAAACCTGTCTAGTCTCCACACTGTTGCCTAAAACAGCTCAAGTTACCAAAGCTAGAGCTCTAGCTAGGCCCCCTTGGCGGCCTCTCCCACATCATAGGTGACAAGGGCCACTCCACTTATCCAAGGCATTAGTAAGCTCCTGCCAATCATTTTTCTCTTAAAAGAATTTGGGGAAATTTTCTCAAAGGCTTAAACAAAAGAGTAAATGGGCAAGATGGAGGCATACAGAGGGCAAATGAAATACCTTCCTGACAACCAGAAAATCCTAGTCACATTGAATATGACTGACTTTGTTAATTCACCTTGAAAGCTGAGGCATAGACACGGGCATCCTATCACAAATCCTTTAAAATAACAACTCTTAAATCAATTAGAGTACATGAATGTGGCACTGTGAGAACCAATCCTCTGGAGACAACAGTTACATGTCATTGTCGCCTTTTTTTTTAATTGACAGAAGTGCAGAATTTCACAAAAACGAGGGGAAAAATGCAAAACATCTTTTAAGAATAGTTATTTTTGCAAAGTCTTAACAAAAAACTTTGGGCAAGATCCAGAAAACCCAAGCAATTTCCTTGGCACATCTCACTTTTCACACTCCTTTTCCACAGTAATCAAGTATTCCCTCGGTTATACTCTGCTCTTAAAGTACTCCAATGTCACTAACCATGTTAACAGTTATGCTTTAAGCCTGTTGCCACCCTGGGCTCCTCTGGGAATGCTGGTAATACAGAGCTCAGGGGAGAGGTTCCCTTTCCCAAGGAAATATGCAGGAATCTACTATCAGTTCCAGTGCACAGAGAACTCATGGGGTTCAGCAAGAACCTGGAAGTTTTGTCTTATGTGTCAACAGTGAAACGTTAATTTCTATAAATAAAGGTGCTGACTGCTTGACTCTTTTAAACTGTGTCCTATAAAACAGATAGATGGATTTTTCACTAGATTTTGAGAGTATACTTGGACTGGTCTGATTTAAAATACAGACTATATACTATGCACAATCATGCAAATTACATATAAGAGTTAAGGGAACATAATCTTAAAAATTTCAATTAGTTATATTGTACATATTTTGAAAAGAATGCTTTATATTTTAAATGAAGAGGGCTCCAAGTGTTCATTAATTTTCTAATATGACTATTTCAACATTCTTTAGGCCACAGTCATGAGAAATTATATGTGACAAAGGCAAGCTCAAAAATTAGCAAATCTTAGTTCCACATCATCAAAAGCCTAAAAACATAAATGAGAATTCAAAGTGAGTCCAAAGGTCGTCTGGAAAGGATAACTTCTGAGGACTCTCAGGAGGGGCATGCTCTGTCAAGGACACCTGAGACTGATGCAGTGTGAGGAATGGCTGACCACCAAGGGACAGGCATCTTCTAGAGCAGCTGGAACTGAGGCATGACCAGATGCCCATGTGACTACAAATCCGGATAGGCTTGCCACGGGTAGTTAAAAGTCCAGCCTGAGGGAAATTTGGCTGCCACTCAGGAGAGACATGCCATGCATATTAAGATCCCATGGACAGAGAAAACAAACAATGGTTTTAAATATGAGCCTCCAACCAAGGAATGTAATATCAGTTCAATGTCTGAAATTTGTCATTATTGATAAATATTAAAAGTAAAAGATTACTGCAAAAGTTCCATGTTGAGGTCAATTAATGAACCCTCCAGAAATACTGAAATGGTTATTAATAGGACAAAAAAAAAATACAACAAATTCTTTTTAAATGACATCAAGGACAAAAACATTGAATGACTCTAGAGTGCAGTAAAAGGAAATCAGTGTTTTATATGCTGGATCTCACTGCTTTCCTTGGATCACTCTTCCTTTCTTAAACCTCTACAGTTCCCATGGAGCATTTCTTTCATCCTAGACATTAATAGGCCATAATTGTAGATGCTACAAATTGTGGGCACTAGCTGGTGATCGAGCTGTTTCTCTATGTGATGTGCTTTGAAATGAGAACAGCATTTATATGTGCATTGTATAGCACATGTATGTATATTTGAAAAAGATTTTTACAAAGCTATACATTATTATAGCTCTATTTTAATTATTATAATTACAGAAAAATATTACAACATTGTCCTTTAAATAAATTTTATAGGAATATGATTCAGGGTCTTTTCAAAGGAAGCTAGACAATATGGCTAGATATAAAAGAAAGAGAGAGAGAGAGAGAGCCAGAAGAGTAGATGAGAAGAAAAGAACAGAGGAGGACGGGGAAGGGGAGGAGTGGAGGGGGAACAGCACTGGAGGTGCTGAATCAGAGTTTAAAAATGTAAGCTAATAGAAACTAATAAGCTGAATTTTACGTAAGAAGATGAACCAGATACAGATTTTGGGTCATGGTTAAAAACTGGTGTGGACATTCCTATCCACAATGTACATTTTCTTTCTTCCAGTAGAAACCGTCCGTACTGCTTTTTTTTTTTTTTAATTTTTTTTACCTTTAAGGAACTTCATTCTTTGTGATTTTGGTGACGTTACTGATTACAGTCATACATCTATTTCTAGAGCTGGAAACACATCCCAAGCTACACCAACCACAGTCATACCCTGAGGGATTTAAATTAGAGCAAAGATCCATAGGCGCAGAAGGTGTTAGTGGCTGAATGATCCAACGGAGTCATCTCAAAAAGAAGGCTCTCAGGTGCCTGAAGGCTAAAGGTCACAGAGACACTCTAGATCCTGTCTTTCATTTTGGCAAGCTAATCTATATTCTGCAAGTGGATCTCATTTTCTTGTTTAAGTTATGCTTCCTTCTGCTTTCAATTAAAGAGTTCTAGACTGTCTCCTTGGATGCAGGGACCATGTCTAATTCCATTCACTATTACATCCGCTGTGCTTGGCTCTGTGCTGTGCTCTTGATAAGCATTCAAACTATTTGCCAAATGATGAAACAACATGAGTGAGTAAGTATACCCAAACTCCTAAAACTACTTCCTGCTTTTAAGATTTAAAGAATAATTTACATCTTAAATCTAAATTGTTGAGGTAATTTTCATTAAACATCTAAAATAACATGAGGTAAGTTAAGTATTAATATGAAAAGTTAGATTTAAAAAGGCAAAAAAATTAGGAAGCAATTTTTAAAAATGACTTTTGTAGTTTCCATGTTCTATCTTATAGAAGTCAAGTGTAATTTATGCCCAATTCCTACTTATTCTCATTGATGAATAACATTTTAACATCCTTCTTTTCATTCTCACCTGTGCACATTATTGGATTATCTGCAAGAGTTATTTTGTTTTTCCACAGCCATCAATTGACTAAAATTTATTGCTACTCAATTTTTTTGAGCACTGTTATGGTCTGAATATTTGTTTCCCTCAAAATTCCTATGTTGAAATATAGTCCCCAGGATGGTGGTATTTGGAGGTGGGGGTCTTTGGGAGGTGATTATGTGATGAGGTTACAGCGCCCTCATGAATGGGATTAGCGACTTTACAAGAAGAGGCCAGAGAGCTTCTTCCCACCATGTGAGGATACAGTGAGAATTCGGCAGTCTGCAACCCAGAAAGGGCCTCTCAGCAGAATCTGACCGTGCTGGTACTGTGATCTCAGACTTTCAGCCTGTGAGAAATAAATTTCTCTTGTTTGTAAGCCACCCAGTGTATGGTATTTTGTCATAGTAGCCCAAACTGACTAAGACAAAAACATACGCCAATAATTACCAAATTGGGTACATGTGCCTCTGAGGATCTGTGAAGGTTTTCCAAGAACTTTGTAGGCAGTGAGAGATTTAAGAAAATCCACCTTCATATTGTCAACTTCTACCTTTGCTAAAACTGATCTGTCTGAGAATAGGCCTGTGGTCAAGGCGTCAATTTGGTTTATCTTTCCCATCTCCCCTTCTCACAACCAAATGTCTCTCATATTACAAAAGAAAGGATTGTTTCACCCATCCCAACCCTTATCAAAAAGTGTCTGAAACCTTCTTTAACCAAGTCACCATAAACTTTTGATAAGGCTTTTGTCTTTTCCGTTCTCACACATTTTCCTGTTCTGGACAAAGCAGGGCATTAGAAATGGGGTATTTTGTCTGTGTTGGCATATTCTGAAATCAATATCTTTGTAGAGTTGGATTAAAAGAGTAGTGACAATTTTCTTTTAAAGACCTATCTTCTTCTTTTATCTCCCTAATTATTGTCAAAGAAATTGTTGATCCTGAGGATGATCCTGAGAAGAAAGCAACAAAAGTGTGTCAGTAGCAATTATTGAAGGGCATTGTAGGATATTTCATCTAGGTGAGAAACTCATAAAAAGGCTGTGTTCAATTTATCTGTCTATCTATCTATTTCAGAATTAAAAGAATTAAGACTTGTAAAAATGCATGATTTCTTTCCCCACCCTATCTTGTTTCCTTTCAGAATAACTTAGTCCAAAAGCCAGTAGTTAGGGCAGAGCAAAACAAGACAAAGAGAGGAAGTAGGAGTGCAAGCCCAGTGCCAAGTGTCTCAGTGGGGTGAAGAGGCACCTGCACTGGGGGCCACATGTGGGGTGTCAGAGCCAAGAGGGATGAGGAGGTTGTGGAATGGGGCAATGGAGGTGCTGTGGATGGGAGGTTGTTTACATATAGGTGGGATTGATCAAATAAATAATATATTGAGGATGACGGGATCCAGGTTTCTCACTGTCAGAGAAGAGAGTTATATATGTATATATTCATACATATCCTACATATTAAAAAATGCATTTCTAATTAAACTTTACTTTTTAGGTTTATCTATCAATTTCTGTAGTTTATTTAAGTTTCTTTGATCAATAATGTGCCAATAATAATTATAATGATAAATTAATCCAGATTAAGGAAAAATAACACTTAGGTCTTCTGGTCACAGAGAATATAAAAAAATTAATTTCAATTTATATACATATTTTTATAGCAGAAAAATATAAAATGTGATCAATAAAAGACCTTCAAGCATAAAAATATATTACATTAGGATAAAATTCTGTGGGAGAAATGGAATGGAAATACGAGCTCAAGGAGAAAATAGAACAATGTAAAATTTCTGATTGTTAAAGAAGAGCTTATTCACGGAATTTTTAAATTGATGATGGTGGGCATAAATTCACGACAGTATTTAAATTTTATCAAATACATTGAAAGGAATATTACAATTTTTATATGAAACGTCAATAATTAAAATATGCCAGAAGTCACATCTTTTGAAACTATTTTAACCTACAATAAAAAAATTTCACGGTCAATTTAAAAATGAACAAAAAGGTAAAATCATTTTCAAAAAATGTTAGGGGCATGAAAACAATCCATAAAGGTAAGTATTTCATCTATGTTTTACAACTAGAAAAATAGAAATTCACAAAAATTAGTGTTCCCGAGTTCACAATAGTAAGCGATGAACTGGAGGGTCTGATGACTCTGATGCTCTAAATTCCTCACTGCAACTTCATTTTCCCAGGCTTTCCTAATGCCACTTCACCTCCTGCCCAGTTCATCTCTCCAACTGTTGGCCTGGCTGATGCACAGAGGCCCCAAGATCACCACAAGTTGCTTGGCTGCAGACTCACAAAGACAACAGCTGTACAGAGGCCACAGCTTCCCATACACCTCTCCACGAGCTCTCCCTTCTTAGTCCACGATGGCAGATGTGCTTGGCTTCAAGATTTCTGCAAGCTCCAACATGTCCACCTGCCGCAGTACTTCAGGAGGCCTGGTTAGTGCTTCTTTCTCTGGTCCCCCAAATTTCCCTTCTGCACCTTCACTTCCCTAGCTCCTCCCACAATTGTGTAAAATTTAACTTCTATTATAAATCCCTTATTCTCATGATATGCATAATAGCTCTGCTTCTTGACTGATGCAATTATTATTACCTAAAGTAATTCCAAAGTAACAGAATCTTAGTATCAGGAATTGGGAATTGATTCTCTGATCTGGCTAGATTTAAAGACAATCATGATCCTGTTGCCAGTGGCAAATGCGGCAATGGTAGTCCAGGACCTACAGTGGAAAAACACTACTTAAAGTATCTCCTACGGCCACTTGGAAAAACTTTGCATGGCCAAGTGGTTGCTGCCATAGAACAATTTAGTGGAAGCAGGAGTAAAATTACCATGGATTGATTTGGTTGTTTCCAAATGTGCTGGAGAACATGGAGGGAAAAAATGAGATTAAGGCTTTAAATTCCTAGCTCAAGATGTTAGTAAGGAACCAAAAATCTTCTAATGGCCCTGAAGGTGACTTTTATCTTCTGTAGTCACAGAACTGAAATTTCTAAAAACTAAATCCAAAATTTAATCCTGTGGATGGCTGAATTGCAATGCAAATTTAATTCATAACTTCTCAGGGTCTCTTAGGGAATTAATTGGAAAAGAGTGAGATCCTGAAATGTGAGAAGAGGGCATATATGCAAATTTCAGTAAGGCTGAGGATGTGGAACACTCAGATTCTGCGGTTTCTTTTGACAACCAAAGAATGATTTCAACCATTCTCTGAGATCAGTCTCCTTTTGTCTGAAGTAATTATAAGAGTTCTCTTACTTTTAAGGCACTGCTGATCCTCCTTAAGACCTGCTCCCATCACCTCTCATTGTTTCTAGCTCTATAAACAGATTCAAATCCCAGATGGCTTCAAGGGTTCAGCTACAAAGTATGACCCATGAGGACACACTATAGACACCATAGGAGGGAGAATCAGGATTATTTTGTTATTATAAATTACTTGCATGACCTGTAAAGCAGTACAGTGTTATTTGGAAGTGGACTTGAATTAGTTGTAAATGTATATTGCAAATTCTAGGGCAACAACTAAGTAGAGTAAACAAAAAAAGAAGTATAACTGGTATCCTAAGAGAGGAAAGTGAAATCATATAAAATGATCAACTAAAACCTCAAAAGACAGAAAAAGAGTAGAGAATAAAATATAAACAAAGAACATGGTCAACAAATAGAAAACAGTGACAAACATAGTAGATATTAATCCATCTACAGAAATAACCACTTTAGACCATTACAATAATGGTCTAAATGCACCAATTAAATACAGAGGTTGTCAGGGTGGATTAGAAAACAAGACTCAACTATTTGTTGTCTACAAGAAACCCACTTAAATATAAAGGCACATATAAATTAAAAGTAAATGAATGGCGAAAGATATATCGTGCTAACACTAATAAAAAGAAAACAGGAATAGCTATAACAATTTCTGAGAGTGGACTTCAGAGCAAGGGAATTTATCAGAGATAAAGAAGGGTATTACATAATGATCAAGGCATCAATTCTCCAAGAAGATAAAATAATCCTTAACATGTATGCACCTAACAATAGAGCATCAAAACAAATGAGGCAAAAACTGATGGAACAGCAGGTAGAATTAGATGAATCCATGATTAGAGTTGGAGACTTCAATATCCCTCTATCAGAAACAGCTACAGCAGCCAGGAAATCAGTAAGAACATAGTTGAACTCAAAAACACTGTCAATCAACTGGATATAGTAGACATCCATAGACTACTTCATTCAACAACAGCAGAATATATATTCTTCCCAAGTTCATATGGAATATTCACCAAGATAGAGCACATTCTGAACCATAAAATACACCTTAACAAATTAAAAAAATATATCTTACAACATCAGCTCTCAGGTCACAATGGAATTAAACTAGAAATCAATAACAGAAAGATGGCTGGAAAATCCCCAAATACTTAGCAATTACACAACGCACTTCTAAATAACTCATGGGTCGAAGAATAAATCTCAAGAGAAATTAAAAAATATTTTGAAGTAAATGAAAATGAAAACAGAGCTATCAAAATTGTGGGATGCAGCAAAAGCTATGTTTAGAGGGAAATTTATAGCATTGAATGCATAAATTAGAAAAGAAAAAAAGATCTAAAATCAATCATCTAAGTTTCCACCTTAGGAAACTAGAAAAACAAGAGCAAATTAAATCCAAAACAAGCAGAAGAAAATACAAAAATAAGAATTAGAGTATAAATCAATGAATCAAAACCAGAAAATCAATAGAGAAAATAATTGCAATTGAAAACTGGTTCTTTGCAGAAATCAATAAAATTTATAAGCCCTCAGCCAGGTTAACTAAACAAAAAAGATAGGATGCAACTTACTAATATCAAAAGGGAAAGAGGGGACATTACTACAGATCTCATGAACATTAAAAGAATAATCAAGGAATACTATGAACAACTCTACTCCCACAAATTTGATAACCTAGACAAAATGGACCAATTCTTTGCAAGACACAATCTGCCAAAATTCATACAAGAAGAAACAGACAATAAGATAAGCATATATCTATTAGAGAAATTGAATCAATAATTAACAACCTTCCAGAACAGGTAACACCAGGTCCTGATGGGTTCACTGGTGAATTCTACCAAACATTTAAGGAAGAGATTACACGAATTCTCTAGAATGTCTTTCAAAATACAAAAGCAGAGGGAATACCTCCTAATTCATTCCATGAGGTCAGCATTACCCTAATACCAAATCCAGAATATTTTAATGCATAGAGATCTCAGTGTTGGGTAAGTGACCACAGTGCCCCTGGAACTAAGATAGATGGGCAACCTACTAAAGTTTTAGTTGATTTTTATAAGCAGAAAAGCTCTAAATCTGGGCAATAAAAGTTTGACTTGACTTATCACAAATTATGGTTCCTCAACCAATTCTTCTATTTGAGCCACTTCACAGATCCAAAACCCACTGAATGATGGATAGGGCAAGTCCTCTAAAGGAAAGATCCTGCTATACTGCCAAAAATTTATATTTTCAATCTTCTTCCTAGCCTTTTTACAAAGGGACCTAAGCCACTGTGCTTGGTGAAAAAGAAATAACTAGACAATTCTAGAAATCAAAGATTAATGGAGTTTTGGCTTAGATGCATCTCACAGTGGGCTTCCTGAATAAATGCACCCAATGGTTATTTCCTCATTTACAGAATGCATAATTAGGATAGACATATTACTCAGCAATTGGCAGAATCCTCACATTGGTTCCTTGACCTGGAGACTGAGGGCTATTATGGTGGGAAAGGTTGAATGGAAATCTCTAGAACTGCCTCTACTTAATACATGAGTAAACCAAAAGCAATGCCACATTTATTGAGGAATATTAGCAGATATTAATGCCTCATCAAGAACATAAAGAATGCAGGAGTGGTAATTCCTACCATATCCTCATTTAATGTACCTCTGTGGGCTGTGCAGAAGACAGGTAAATCTTAAAGAATGACAATAGTGTACTGTGAGCTTAATAAGGTGATGTTTTGAATTGCAGCTGCTGTTCCACATGTGTTTTATTTATTTCAGCACATCCACACACCCCCTGGCACACTGTAGCTATTAATCTGGCAAATGCAGTTTGCTTTCTCCCAGAAGGGCCAGCAATAAATATTCACTGTCCTACCTGTATCAGATCTCCAGTCCTTGTCATAATCACAATCCAGCCAAAAGAAACTTTTATTGTTTCTTCATTCAGAAGATAACACATTGGTCTACTGTGCTGATGTTATCTTGCTGATTGGACCTTGTGAAGAGGAAATTAAACTTCTCTACATATCCTATTAGACACATGTACACCACCTTAATAGAATTTGTATGGGTCTAGTGGCCAGGGATCAAGAAGGACAAGTTGCTGTGTCTGATTCCTCCTACCTCAAGAAAGAGGCACAATACATACCAGGCCTACTTGGATTTTTGAGGAAACATATACCAAATTTGGGTCTGATATTCCAATCTATTTATTAAGTAACCCGGAAGGCTTCCAGTATTGAGCAGGGTCCAGACCAAGATAAGGTTCTGAACAGGTTTGGTTTGTTAATGTAAGTAGCTCTTCTACCATGTTCTTTTGACTCAGAAGATCTGATGGCGTCTGAAGCGTCTGGAAAACAGAGACGCTGTACAGAGCCATTGGAGGTCTCTGAAGGTGAATCATAGAGCAAACATTTAAGATTTCAGAGCAAAACTGCCATTCTCTGCTTATAATTATTCTCCTTTCGAGAAACAACTTTGGCTTGCCTCAGGCTCTTGTGGAAACAAAACACTTGATCCTGGCCATCAAATTACCATGCAAGCTGAGCTGCCCATCATGAACTGGGTCTGACTCACCATAAAGAAATAAAATGAAACCAATATTTATTGAGTACCTACTATGTGCTGATCACCAAGCTAAATATTTTTTTCTACATTTTATCTGTACAATATTCCCATGAGTTGATCAAGTTCAAGAGCCAGACAGTAGAAGCAGATGGATTCTCCTTTATTAATGTGAATATTAGTGATACTTTTTCTACTATATGGGTTTGCCTCACATCAGTTTCCTAATTTTCATTGATTTAACCAATATATAGAGAGAATCTAAATGCCACACACTCTATAATGTTTGAAAATGCTTTATCGACTCAAAAGAATTATGCTGGTTCATTTTCAGACTTTTAATTACAAAATAATTATGTTCTGATTCCTGATGCAGAAATGCAGAGAAAAATAGGCAGGTAAGGATTCAAATATATGCCTGCATTTATGTGTGAGCATTAGAAAGTTCCTTAAAGCATTACATTATGCTTGTCTTGGCATGGGAGTTGTGTGAATGCTAGAGGGCTAAGAATTGTGCTGAGACTGGCACTGAGAATCTACATAAGGAATAGACTTCCAGATTCTTGGTAACTGATAAAAGAGAAGCAAAAAAAAAAAAAGAGAGAGAGAGAGAGAGAGAGAGAAAAGATTTTGAGGTCCTGGAACACCCAAAAGTAGAAGGAGGAAAGTCTAAGAAGGCCGAATTAGTCCTTGCACCTTTCTAGACCAAGAATCTAGCCTCTAAAGGATGGAGGGGCAAATGGAGAAAAGACATAGTGTCTGTAAAGGGGATTCTCTAAGGCAGCTATAAAGGCAGAAGGGACACATGTTGATAGTTGTCCGTCCACATACACTCTGATTGACCAATCATTGTCATTAGAGCATCTTTAAGGGTGAGAGAGAGGGGACACCATTTTTTTCTAATTTCCTAATATCTACTTATATTCCTGAAAACGAAAATAATTAATTTCACTTAAAACTTTTTTTAATGTTGTGGTTGATAATGATGATGATATTTTGAAAATATTACATGCTTATTCTTCAGAAGAATTTTTTCCATAGCTTCTTGACATGGGAGACCCCAGTGGCATGCTCAAATAAAAGATGCAAATTGAATTGCTTTGCATTACAAAGGCAGAAGCTATTTTGTATTTGAAGAGGAAAGGTCTAGAGGGAGAGCAGAACTAGTGAGACTGGACTTTGTTGTTGAGGGAGTGGGGAGGAGGAAATTTCCCATTGTGATGTGGTCCAGTAGGAGGGGGAACATAAAATGTTGAGGATTTTTTGCATGAAATATTATGTGCTGTACAATGTGACTTCTCACAAATTTGCAGCAAAGACTTCAGTGCCAGCTGTGTTTGGGTTTCTTGCAGAAACAAATGAAGGTACAGAGTTCTGCCTTCTGGTTACCAGTTGCTGTAGGGTCAAAACAGATTCCCCCCAGGCAGACATAGACATTACAAAGCCCTTGGCTAATGCTGGATTACATGTGTGTATACCCATCTTAGTTATACTTCAACCCTGGCAAGCAGACAATTAGACTGCTTTTCAGAATCATTACAAATCAATTAATTTCTTCTTTCATTAGTGCAATGTTTGCTCATAAATCAGAATATTCAAAACTTCAGCATATGTATAGTTGCTATTATTAATTGCTTTTATAAATGTCAAAATTTAGCAATCTTGCTTGGTGGAAAAAATGCCAGACTTCAGAGAAGGAAGGAGAAAGGAATGGTTCAGCTATGGGAATATTAATGATCAGAACGCTAGAGGAGGAAATGGAAAAAAGGTTCAGAAAACCTAGAGGAATGAATTTGATGATTTTCCAGTTGAGCCTTGGACAAGAAAGAGGTGGGTGGAGCAGAAGCTGGGAACAGAGTTCACACAATGAGGAGTCAGATAGCAACATGGGATAGAGAGTGAATGGTGTTTTTCTCTAGTCTTTAAAGAAAAGTGTGGGTGTGGAAGGGCCTACTGGGAAGCCAAACTGCAACTAGCCTGATAAAGGAATGGGGCTCTGTGAAGGAAGGGGCACCATGGTAGACTGAGTAAATAAAACATAACTTGTTAGGGTAAAAGACAAATTGTCCCAAACTTTGTCTGCAGCAGAAACTTTTGCCTAATCAAAGACAAGAGTTTAGCATTCCTGAAAAATGCTTAAGTGGTTTTCTGATAAAATTTCACGAGATTTAGACTTGTTTGGGGAAACACCTTCATTGACTGTCACCTATCAGCCAAGATTTTAAGCCATTCTTTTCCTTTTGTCACCAAACTAACAATGGTTAACTCACATTCTCTTTCTATAACACTCCTAATCAGAGTAAATATCTGAGCTGACCACCTAGAGGCTTTCCTTGTTGCAATATTGTAATAAAACTTTGACACATAAATAGTCTAAAGTTTTCTTCTTTAACATTAGAATCATTTGATGAACATGATTGCTTTATCATCTCAGAAGCTGAGAGACTAGTGTTACTCTAATTATGCTAGTGAGAGAGAGAACTTCAAAATGAATGAATGCGAGGATCATCACCACCACATCATGCCATTTGCCTCTGAGAGAGTTCTGTGGCACTAGTGTGGACACTGCCTATTTAGTAAATACTGGGTTGTATTGCTCAGATTCTCTGTCAGGATGAGAGGACCTGTGCTCCCAGCTTCTGTGAATGTCATCAGAGGCTTCAGGAATTGCCTTCAGATAAAGAGAACCTCCTTACTCAAGGTCACCCTCTCCCCTTTCCTAAGTGCAGTCCACAGCCAATGACAGGTTGATACTGGCCTTTAAAGCCTGAACCTTCCCCCACTCTTGGGACAGTTCTGAAGGGCCATCTGAGTTCTAGATATCCTCATGGGCTGAGTCTCTTGTTGAGACTGCATCCCCGCCCAACTTCTCCCTCTGTCTGTTTCCTTCACTTTCCCATTCCTGGTGCTGATCCTGAGAGCCTGTCCTAATAAACTCCTGTGCTGGTCTCTCTCTTTGAGTAGTTTCCCAGGACTTTTCCTATAATAGGCAGAAACAGCAGAGGTGAGAGAGGTGGTGTGGGTAAATTTTATTTAAGACCAGGCTTTTTGTTGCTTCTCCAAGAACCAGCCTGGTCCATTCCAAAAAAAAAAAAAAAATGTTCTGGAGTCTATAAAACTTTCCCTTAGTGAACAGGGGTAGCTCGGGCAGGGTCGGGGGGGGGGGGGTCTTATGTAAAGGAAGGCTCTGAAAGATCCTTGTGCTTTCTGTCCTTAGAAATCTGCACTCAAAGGCTAATCCAGAAATGAAATGTTGGAAAAGCCAGTGAGTCAGAGACAGAGAGAGAGCAAGTCTTGAATCTTGGCATGGGAAGTAGGGTCAGATCGCAAGAATGAACTAAGGTTTAGCACGATATTGTGAATTTATAAGCCAGAGACTACAAAACCCAAGTGTGTATAAGTAATGCCAAGACTATTAAACAAGAAATGACAAAACTCTTGAATCTTTTCCTCCCTCTTGGAGATAATCAGAGCCATCTGTTCCACCATTTTTATAGCTACTTCAAAATAATTATATTCAGGTCTTACCTAAAATTGTACTTTATAAAAAGAAAAAGAATTAACTGGAACAATACTACTGTTGGGTCACTCTGTTCATTCAACAGCGCTTTATTTAATAAGGATTTTTGCCTGCCTTGTTTATATGTGCAAACTGAGTGCTAGGTTGACACTATAAACTGTTTTCTTAGGAGAAAGGAAAACTAAAGAGAAAATAAGTGCAATTATTTAAACTGCAAAGAAAGACAACAAAAGGAAGCATGTGTGATTTAAGATATTTTTAGTCGGGTTAAGGGCTGGCATCTAAGGTGCCTCACTATTTACTATGTGCCAATTAAAAAATAACTTTTGGGCTCACAGCAGTCGCAGGTCTCAGAATATACCATTATCACTATCTCAGCTACAATCAGAACAGCCACCTTAAGAAAACAAAAAGTGGCACATTTTACATTTTAATTGGGCAGAAGTAATAACACTTGGGCTGGGCTGAGTTTGTCTAATAAACTCATTTCTACTTATACCCTATGCCAATGGAGCAGAAGGTGTTCAAATGTGAAAAAAGGGAGAAGCTCCAGGCATTTAGATTGCTGTATATTTGCTCTCACAATTTAATCCTCATAAACCTATAGGGAAGGTAGTCATATCATTTTTCAGATGGAAAAACTGAGACTAATCTCAGAGCTAGACAGGGGCTGAGGTAGGCCATGGTACAAGCAGAGGCCCAATTGTGTTCATGGGGTATCTTGGTGATGGGCAGCTCATGGTAGAAACAGGATCCATAAAAATGGAGGCAAGAATGATTGAAGAGATATAGTAAAGGGTTAGTGAAAGAAAACTCTAAGGATAGCAAGATGGTACAGTGAAAGGAGGGGTGACTTCTCAGTGTAATGTAGGAGCTGAATTATCACAGGGGCCCTGAAACTCTTTGAGTCTCGTTTTTATTTTATGTAAAAGGAAATAATAATACCTGCATCAAAGATTGGTTTTGAAGATTACATGAAAAAAAAGTATGTAAAACATGAAGCAGTACCTAGTGCATAGCAGGACTTCTCCGTCCATGTTCCTTTCTTCTTCCGTCTTCTTCCCTTCCTCTGCTTCACAGTTTTACCCAGAGGTGGTCTTAATTCTAACAGAAGGGAATAGGAAATCAAAGGTAGTTAAGACAAAGCTCATGAGGAAGGGGAGAAAGGCAGCTGCAGTCTTTCTTTTTAGTGGTAGCTATGACTCAAAACCCAATCTATATCTTATGCCAAAAGTTGGTAGAATCCGTCAGGCTTGAGTACTCAAATCTGACTGTAAGACATTCCCCAAACGGGATAAAATGTTGTGTGGAATTCCACTTTGATGTTTCCCACAGTTGTACTTTCAAATGTTTCCCAACAACTGAACCCTATAATTGACCCTTTTCCCAGCACATTATTTGCTTCCCAGGAGCTCACAAGATTGAAGCCATATGGGTGTACGTCCTTAAGTCCCCTCATCATCACTCCACAATCTCATGTAGACTAGCCTCTTTTCTTTCTCCTTTCCAATGTCAACCTTTTGAAAGCCCTCTTAGTCCCAGCTCTTTGAAGGAAGGGCCATCTCATTCACGGTCCAGTGCCATGGACATACTTTGAACTCGTCAAAAGTTATTGACTAAGTAGGTGGACTTGGAGGTCTCAATCTACTGTGTTAGTATTTTCAAAGTCAGGGCAGGAGAATTTGGACACAGATGGAAAAAGGAAGGGGAAATAGTCATTATTCAAGTTCTGGTGACTTCCAAACAGCCTCTTTAGAATAAAAAGAGAGGGAAGCAGAGCCAGAATTCAAGTCCTAACCATAGATTGGAAAGAGGCTGATGGCTCCAACAACCTGGCAGATGAGGGTCACCTGGGCTGCTAGGGGAGGCTTTGGGCCCGTCATCTGGATTTTCATAGTTCTTACTTTAGAGACTCAAGTGTATGATCACCCTCTCCCTTTACTTCCTCTTCTTTCACTTCTGTTTTTGCTTGTATTTCTCTCTCTCCATTTGCCTCACAATCAATATTTTCTGAAAAAAATAATGAGGTCAGTTGCTAACTATACTGAACACACTTACTGTTCTAGATACTTCAAAGTCTAAGGGCCACCCCATAACTCCTTTAGATCTGACTGTTGACGTCAGTCTAATTAGTGTGGCCAAAGTACTCAACACACTAACACTGGTAATTGATTCGAAGGGACGATTTGTGGCTGGTTTCTGAAGGGGGCTGTTGGGCAGCTAGAATTTTACAGTTGTCTTGCCTGTAGGCCTTACGAACTCTTGTGTTGGAATTAAGCCAGAGTTTCCAGATTTGGCAAATAAAAATTTAGGATCTTCAGTTAAATTAGAATTTCATATAAACAACAAATAATATGGAATGCAATATTTGGGACATACTTATATATGCTAACATGGCTGCTTAAGTTCTAAGCACGGTATCCACATTCTAAATGAGCAAAAAAGAGGAAGGAGGCAGAGGGCCTGTCCATTCCCGTGAAGGGTCCTTTCCTGAAGTAATACCTTATACTTAGCCTACAGGTGAGAATTTAGTCACATGGTCACATCTAACTACAAGGAAGGCTGGGAAAGTAGTCTTTATAGGACAGCCACATGCTCCGTTAAAAACTGAGGACTGTTACAGAGGAGGAAGCAGGAAGTAGATATGGACGGTCAACTAGTCATCTCTGTCAGAGAAGTGATGGAAATAAAGGCATGTTTGGAGGTAAATAAATTGAATTGGATTGAACATAATGAGGCCGATAGTGGGTTACAAAAGGAAAAGAGGAATAAAAGATGTTTTTGGATTTTATTTCAACCAGGTCGTTTATGGAATGAAGGTCCCTTTGAACAGAAATGGAAAACACAAGAGAAACACACATTCAACATTCATTAAATGTATACCACAAGGTGTTGTAAGGAAGGTACCATACAGATAGCATAAGAATATGACACAGTTGCTAACCAAATCTAGTAGGTGACAGAGTAGTCTTCCTCCTTCCACTTTCTTAGATTAATTGCAGGCGTTTGTTGTTATTAATGTCATTAAATAAAATGTTTAGCATGGTGCCTGGCAAACAGTAAATGTTCAATAAATTAATGCTTAATATTTTACCTATATTTTCTAACGGAAGAGTCATCCACAAGATCAAATGGAAAATACAAGTATAAAAGTTGAAGCGCCTTGTGAAAATTAGTGAGAGGGGCTTTCTGCAGCGGTTACAGAAATGCAGGACATGGAAACCATCCTGTAAACCAGCTCTGCTGGCTGAGCAGTGATGGAAGCCAGTCTGCTTTCCCTTGGAGGAGACAGAGTAGCTGTGGGCTCAGTGTGCCCTTTTGGGTCTTCCAGAAAATTGAGTCTACAACAGGAGGAGAGAGGGGCAGTAGAAAGACCCTGGAATAAAATTCAAAGATGAAGATACTCGTAAACATTACGGTTTCAGTGCTAGCTGAGCCATTCACAGCTTTAAGGCCAAGGACAGCAAGGCAGTAGTAATTCAGTGATGGAGCACCGACTGAGCCAGGCACATGCAAAGTACTTCCAACTACATTATGTCAACTCCAGGGTGGGAGATCTGGGGGTGAGGAGTAGAGAGTGGCTGCAGACAGGGTTGTCTAAGGGATGGTTCCCACCTTCTCTGGCAGGAAAGACAGACTTAGAAATAACTCAGATATAGTTAGATATAGTGGGAAAACGTGACAGGGTGAAAAGTAGAGACAGTGTTAAAAGTATGGAGAAGGGAGAGGTTAATTACAGAAAAAGAGCTAGGGATAATTTCTAGAAGGAAGTGGGATTTGAGCTGGGCCTTGAGAGGTAGGTAGAATTTCAGTATTTAGGGGAGAGAGGAAAATTTTCAGGCAGAGGGAATATCATTAAACAAAGGTGTGAAAGGGTTGATTGTGAAGGACACAGTGGCTCAAGCTGTAGTGTATACAGACCTGTTCTACCCATGGCAGTTGTACATTGGACACAAATTGTGGAAGGCTTCTTATGGCAGGTGGAAGATTTATGGCTTTACCACAAAAGCAACCATCTGAACAGCGTAAAAGCAGGATAGATCTGTGTAGATGGGAGGTGGTAATGGGGAGGATGGGCTGGAAAGGTTAAGGGTCAGAGATATGGAGCCCAGTTCTGAAGCTATTGTAGTAGTACAGAGAACTATGGAAATAAACGTTTGCGTAAAGGAAAGAACACAGGGGTCTTGGAATAGCCTTGGTTAGAATGGTTATCAGTTACTTTTTCTTACACTGTATTAACAGTAAGATTTCCTTTTGCTTCAACACTTAATTCCTTTGTTCAAGACTCATCTGAGCAACTAAGGTAAATTAAGTCTCATTACATGTTCTCTAAAATACTGCTTAAAATTATATCACAAGTTTAGTGTGGAGAATCAAAAATCATGTGTGAAGCTCCTGGTGAACGGTGATCACTCAGGAAAAGATATTTTACGTTTCTCCCTTATTTGTTCTAAGGACAACCTGTGGGGCTTGTGCCACTTCTACGGCCCTTTGCGTTGTTTTGCAATACCTTGTTTCATCTGTCTGCCTTCTTCCTGGATTGTGTGTCTCATCAGGGCTTCTGGAGTGTCACGACCCCGGGCTCTGTATTCCTGGCCTCTGGGACGAGGCTTTGCATACAGTAGGCTTTCAATAAAAGCGTGTGCGCAAACTGGCTGTGCAGGGCGAACACGGCGGCGCAGCGCACTCCGCAGGTACCCGCCGCCCGCCCGGCTCTCCTGGTCCCGCCGGAGCAGGGCGCAGCGGGCACATCCCGACCCTGTTCAGGGGCAGCCAGGGTCCCTCCTCCCGAGGGGCCCCGGTTAGGCGACTCGCGTCCCACTCAGAACAGAAATCCCCTCCTGCAGGCCTTCGGAGGCTCGCTCTCGGGAAAGCTCCCCTCCCCCTTCTTTGGCCCTTCTTCCTGCCCCGAGGAGCCAGGGCGCCGTTTTCCAGAAGCACCCGGGCCGGAGGCGGTCGCGGAGCGGGGCGGTGCGCGTGGGTGGGCTGGGGGAGGGGAGTCCAGGAACTTTGAGTCTCAGCCTCAGGGGCCGCGGTGACATTCCCGCCAGCGCCACCCGCAGTCGGCCACTCGGCCCGGACCGGGGGATCGCAGCCGAGAGAAGCCGCCAAGAGAGAGACCCGGGGCTACCCACCGCGGCGGCGCGCGAACCGGCCGGCAGAAGACGTGTCCGCGGGCATGGGCCGCCTCTGGCTGGAGCCGTGGCTGCCGCAGCTCCTCTGCCTCCCGGGCCTGGCTCTGGCCGTGGCCCTGCTGCTCCTGGTCCTGTGTCTGCGCGCCCAGCGCACCAGGTAAGCACCCCCGCCGTCTCGCCGCGAGGCGCAGCGGACCGGGCCACGCATGCGCCCTGGGCCCTGCGGACCGCGCGCGACCCAGACGGCCGAGGGAGTCCCCCCCATGGTTTTAAGCGCAGATAGTGGAAGCTTGCTGTGGAGCACCGGCGTCTTTTGGGATCGTGTGTACTGACAAAGGCTTCTCTGCGTCTTCCTACTACGTACGCATACATATTCAAGCGTTGGACCGAATTCGATTTGCTGCTCTACTACGAGTTGTAATAAGCCCTAGGTTTGCATTATACGTGGTGCAACACACGTGGATTCCAAACAGGCATATTTTGGTGCCTTGATACAGTGAGTTGATGCTTATGGCCTAGAATTCATAGAGCATTTCAGGAGGGGAATTTTCTTACATTTCATTCAGGTAAAAGTGAAGTTTTTCAGGAAAATGCCAATGTATGGTATGAACAGTAACTCTGGATGCCTCTCTGTGCCTCAGTTTACCTCATTGTACCTCATCTGGGCAAAGGAAATAATAGTCTCTCATGGGATTTTTGTGAGTACTAAATGAGTTTATAATGTGTATTTTATGCATTTGCTCTATTTTTATTAGAACAAAACAAAATGACAATAACAACAACAAACCCCAGAAGTGTGTCACTTTCTTTATCTGATTTGAAAAGTGGAAGTAGGAACAGAGAGTTCAAAATAAAAGCATTTACTTTGAAATACTCTTATTTTCCCTTTCTTACTGGGTGGTTTTTTCATACTACCAGACTCTTCAGAGTTTTTGAAAAACAAGTAGGTAAATTTTATTGAGTGGTAATTGCTAGTCTGTGATTAGATATCACATACACTCATGCACACAAGGGTGTATGTGTTGGTATATATACACACACATATATATGTTTATGTATATATGAGTATATACATACAGATGTGTGTGTGATATAGGTTGTTTCTTAATAGTTTTGGGAAAATGGCACCATTGTACTGCATTCGAATACCTGTGGGCATTTCTAGAATGCCCATGGGATGAATACTCTGAGAGTTTTTGCTTTTTTTCCCATGTGAGTTTTCAGTGATCTTCCTGGAATGTGCCATGCCCTCTCCCAGGTTGCCTTTTCCAGTGGCTGTGCTCTTGCTTTAGAGCCCAAAATGAGGATTTAAGAGCGTTAACTTCAGTGTTATTTGATCCTATGTAGGTTCCATCTTCCTGTTTATCTACAGTGTCAGCCAAAGCCAGTTAAGATGTTCTTCTAGGTATGCCTTTAAAGAGAGGTGGTAGATAAGAAGGTTGTTTGTTCTACTCCTATGTTACACGCAGGGCAGGAGCGGGGCAAGCTGACTGAGGCATTCTGGATCATTGATGGTGATCATTGGGGTGAGAATGTGGAACTTCGGGGACATTTGGGAAGGCAAAGGGGCAAGGTCAGCCTTCTCTCCCAGCACTCTGAGACAAGGCTTATCTTTCTCTCTACCACTAGAAATATTTTGCTGAGGTGTTCATGCCATCAATTGCCAATTCCTTCCAAACAAGAAGACTATTTAATGCTGCAAATCTACAGGGCATTGAATTCTAAAGACGTTTGATTGGACTTCATTTCAGTGTATGAAAGATAGCTTCATTTGTCCCAGTACAAAGATGGTCATGTTCTTTGTTTTTTCTGTTTCTTATGTTTGGACATTTCACTCTAAGGCTCTAGGAAAATGCTCTTTATGATACTACCACTAACAGGGGAAACTATAGTTGAGAGTTCCTTATATATTCATACAGATTTGTTTATGCTTAAACTAATATGTTTGAATATATGTGAGTGGAAATGTAGGAAAATATGTTCTGTGTTGCAACTTTCTTCCTCTAGTTTACATTTTAGACACCTTTCTATGTCAAGTTATTGAAATCATTATTTGTAATGATTGTACAGAGATACACCACACTCACACACACAAATGCACACACATACATGGATATCTTTGGGCTTTTGTGGAAACATTTATGTAGGATCGTGGAGTTGTTGTTAAAATGTATGTGTCTTCTTTACACTTTAATACATATTGCCAAAATAGTCGTAAGTCCCAATTTATGTTACTCCTAATGGTCTATGTAAGTATCAATTTCCCCATGTCCTGTCAATACTGGTATAAATTATTTTAATTTCGCCAATCCGATACATAAAGAAAATAAACTTCATTGTTATCTCAATTTCTACTTATTTGCTTTTGAGGGAATTTGGGTATCTTTAAAGGAGATAATTGTCTCTGTGTTGCTAGGGCATTAATAATAAATGATCATTAACTATTTGTTTTTTGATCATTTTGTTGTTAGTGCCGTGGAGTGGATTCTGACTCCTACCCACCCTGTGTACAGCAGAGCGGAACCCTGCTCAGTCTTTTTTTGCACCATCTTCTCACCTTCATGTGCTATATCAGACAGTGCTCCACTACTATTCATAGGGTTTTCATGACCAATTTTTTCTGCAGTGGGTGGCCAGGTCCTTCTTCCTAGTCTGTCTTAGTCTGGAAGCTCCTCTGAAAGCTGTCCGCTATGGGTAACCCTGGTGGTCTTTGAAATCCTGCTGGCATAGCTTTCAGCATCATAGCCACACGCAGCCACCACAGTATGACAACCCATAGATAGTGGTGTGGTTCCCTGACCGGGAAGTAAACCCTGGCCCTGGTGGTGAGAGTGCCATATCTTAACTGCTAGAACACCAGGGCTAGCTTCTTGATCATTAATAGCTCTCATATAATAGGAATTGTCACACTCTTTTATACCTGCTGCAGTTATTTTTACTATTGTTATTATTATTTGTTTAAGAGTTTGTGTATATACCTCTTGCTTAGAAAGCCCTTCTACTCTCTAACATGATAAAAAAAATTCACCAGTTTTCCATCATCACTAATTTATTTTAAAAGGATTTTACACATACATATGTTGTATTTTTATTCTCATTCCAATTCCATCCTTTGAAAAATTGTCTGAAAAGTTTATAATATAGCATATTATAGGAATGCTGGATGTTCCAAGGTAGACATTTAAATGTTACTTACAAAATTGGTAAAATTTTAAAAAAATGGTAAAATCCAGCTCAGAGGTCATTTGTTGCGATTGGCCAGCCGTCATCCCATTCCACCTCTTGACTACAGCACTTTGATTTCCTTTTGTGAAATTGTGTTTTTCCTTGTTGGATATGATGGGTGAGACTGTCAACCACAGAAGCCAGTGCTGTAGTCCTCAGGAGAGATTGCAGTGGCTTGGCCTAGGGTTGTCACTGTAAAGTTGATGGGAAATGGTTAGAGTCGGCATATATTTTTGGAGAGTCAACAAGACTCACTAATAGATTGAACATGATGTATGAGGGAGAGAAAAATCAACAACAAAGTTTAGGGGTCCCCCCCACCCCTTGTTTTTTGTTTTTTTGTCTAATCATCTGGGTGGATAGTGATATGATTTCCTGAGATAAGGAAGGTTTGGGGGAATTGAGGAGATCAGTAATTTTGTTTGAAGGCATCTTAGGTAGGTAGTGAGGTATGTGTTTCTGATGTTCGGGGGAGAAGTTCAGGCAAGATATATAATTATGAAAGTCACAATATGGAAATGACATGTAAAGTCACCTGCATAGATAAGATCACCTGGTGAGAGAGTTTGATGGAGAAGCAGAGGGCCTGGGCCCTTTCCTTATTGAAGAATCTGGCAGAGGAAGAGGAACCAGCAAAGGAGACTGAGAAGTGGAAGCCAATTACAGGGGAAGAAAACCAAGTGCATATGGATAGGGTCCTGGAACCTAGATAGGGACATATTTCAACAAGTAGGGGGACTTATCTGTGTCAAATGCTTCTGAGAAGTCTAGCTAGTTGAGGACAAGGGAATGACCATTAGAGTTGACAAGATGTAGAATTGATAAGAGCTATGCAGAGAGTTAGTGGGAATGAGAGCCTGTTTGAAGTCGGTTGACATGCTGTCCTACAATACTTTCTAAGATTTCATATTCAGACAAGAGTGTAATTTAGTATTATGTTTCATATCCCTTGAGCCAATAATTCCAGTAATTTTGCTTAAAAGAATTTCTCCTAGTGAAATAATCATGAAGGCCCTTAAAGATTTTACCACAACAGTGCTCATTAGGGCTGCTTATAATAATGAAACATTAGAAAAAAACTAGATTTCCAAAAAATATTGGTTTAGTTAAAGAAATTCTAGCGTATTCAAATAATAGAAAATTATGTAGCCATGAAATATAATGTAAAATGTGTGAAGACATGGAAAGCCATATTCAAGATATGTTAAATGAAAATAATTATAAAACAGGATATGTTCATGTACAGGGTGTCAGTGGCCTCCAGCCAAAGGGCACTAGGAACTCACCTATAGTTGAACAAGTTGAGTTATTGCTTATTGCATTGAGAAAGAACACACACCATTACTTCTCAATAAAAGTGTTAGAGAGGACCTATTTGTAGGATTTGGACTTATGTTATATGATTTTGGGTGGGGTTCAAGGAAGCGAGGTTTTGCCCTGTTGGTAAGAGATTGTGAGAAAACAGGGACTTTTCTATGACAGCTTAATAAATTTCATCTATATGGCAGGAGGAATGGATTGAAGTTAAAGCTATAATTGGTAAATAAGCAACAGGCACATTAGTCTTTAATTAACATTAATTAGCAAGATTTGGGAGCTGTTTGGTGGTTTTATTGACTTGGACAGTGTTCATGATTTTGACTGCATACTTAGAAATGATTACAAATTGATCTTGTTTTTGTCTTTATCCATAATGGTCACGGAGTGACTTTGTGTGATGTTAATGTTTGTGCAATTGTTTATATTCAACAAAAGAACACAGTGTCCTAGCAGTGAGTGTCAAACAAGGTCCTCGATGTCAGGGGCTGCTTTTATCTTTCTTAAAAGTATAACGGGCTGTAAGGATATGCCTCATATATTTTGAGGGTAAAATTTATATACAATGAAATGTGCAGACTTTAGGGGTACAATTTGATTAGTTTTCCTAAATGTATATACCCATGTAACTGTCATCCCAAGCAAGATATGGCATATTTTCATTGCCCTAGAAAGTTTTCTCCCACCTCTTTCTAATCAGTCCCCACCCCTGATCTGACTTAGTTTTGTTTCTTCTTGAACTTGGTGTAAATGGAATTTTAGTTTTTACTTTTCTGTATGGCTTCTTTCTCTTAACATAAAGATTTTGAGATTCCCTCATGTTGTTGCATGTATCAGTAATTCATTCTATTTCATGGTGGAGTAGTTTATATTTTACATGTATAAATTGTGGTCTATATATATTCATATATGTAATATGGAATGCACATTACATTTATTTTGTGTGAGTGTATGTATATCACAATTTGGTCATTTTTTCTGTTAGTGGACATTTAGTTATTTTCAATTTGGGACTATTATGAATAAAGCTGATGTAAACATTCCTTTATAAGACTTTTTTCAAAGACAGTATCGTTTTCTTGGATTAAAACCTAAAACCTAGGAGAAGGTTGATGGGTCATAGAGTGAAGACTTTTCTACCACAACCATTTTGGAAAATTGTCACTTTTCCAAAGTAACTGTACCAGTTTTTACACTTCCGCCAGTACTGTATGAGAGTCCCATTTGCTCCACATCTTCACCCATATTTGACGTGGCCTATCTGTTGGTTATAAGCACTGTCTTTCTAGATTCTGTATTTTGTTGTCTTCCCTGAAGAGTGTTGAGTTTGGTTTTAGTGTGCAGACGCATTTCTGGCTGATTATCTTGAACTTGTGGAAGCTTAGTTTTATCCTTTATAAAGATAGATCTATGGAAAGCTCCAGATATTTACCTAGCTTCTCTTTGATAAGATTCAAACTGTAAACGCTTGTCTCCCCAGCTGTGAGCAGCCGCTGAAATCTCTGCTCTGTTCCTTTAATCTTCCAGCTGATTCCTTCCACCGGGCTCTTTGAAATCTCCCCTGCAGATGCACACTTCCAGGATTGGCCAAGAATTTGAGGGGTGTTTACATGCATATTTTTTCTAGATTTCTCTCCTTGCTTTCCAGCCACTGCAGTAGCCCCAAACTCAGATACCTCAATCAGTATTATGGTAGCTGTTTGCCTGAATTCCAGCTGTCTGCACCATGCAGACATGGAGTGCGCTCAGGAGAAATGCTGTTTGCCATGGCCCTAACTCATTATGGGTCTGTTCAGTAAGGATTGACTCCCCTCCAGTATCTGCCTTCTTTTGCTTGTTCTTCAGTGAATTTAAATCGTTTTTTGTTTATTTTATATTTTGTTATCTGTGAAAATGTTAGGTTAATTCAAGCTACTTCGCCATTTCTGGAACCCAAACTCAGACTTTTAACCATGGTTATATCTAGGTGATGGATTTTTCTTGGATAATTTTTATTTTCTTTTTTATGCTTATATGTATTTTTAAATTGCTATCAATAAATATGTATTTCTTTTATAATACAAAAAGAATGATACATTTAAAATAAAACTTTGAAAATTTCTTTTAAAATGTTTTTAATCTTTGTTTCCTTTGGAAGAACGAGCATTCTGGGTTGGTAATAGTAGTAGGATTCAAACTTAGAAGATAGGATTTAAGTGGTGCTAGGAAACCTAGTTCATTTCCAGCAAGTCATTAATAATATGATACATGTTTTTGTCCAATAATTAGATGCATACGTTTTTTTAAAAATCACTGTTGACTTAGAATTAAATATAGACACCTACTTTCCAAATTATTGTAGACGACAACATGTAAAAGCAGAGTCTGTGTAGCAAGGCAGACTTGAAAACAAACATGTCTCTATTATTCTTTCCCTACCTTCCCATCCCAGGAAAAAATGACGAAAGTTAGTCCTACCAAAACAATACAAAATGGTTAAATTCTTCTAAATAAATGAAATAAAACGTGGCACTAAATAATATGTTTCTTAAAGGGGACACTTAGAATTAAAGCGTTTATAAAGAACAGGAGAAAGTGTTTACAGGAAATATGATGAGGAGGGGGCGATAATACAGATTTTTTATTTTGGAGGAAGATTAGTCCTGAGCTAACATCTGCAGCCAATCCTCCTCCTTTTTTTTTTTTCTTTTTTCTTTTTTTGCTGAGGAAGACTAACCCTGAGCTAACATCTGTGCCCTTCTTCCTCCACTTTATATGTGGGAGACCTGCCACAGCATGGCTTGCCAAGCAGTGCCATGTCCGTACTTGGGATCTGAACCGGCAAACCCCGGGCAGCTGAAGCAGAATGGGTGAACTTAACTGCTGTGCCACTGGGCTGGCCACTCAGATTTTTTAATCTTACAGTTGGGGACATCAGAAGTCTGAAATGGACTTTACTAGCCTCAATCAAGGTGTTGGCAGGGCTGCATTCCTTTTGGTGGATCAAGGAGGAACCCATTTCCTTGCCTCTTCTATCTTCTAGATGCCACCAGAATTCAAATCTCTTTTCCATACTCTGACACTCCTTCCTCTTTCTCACAAGGACCTTGTGATTATATTGAACCCACCAAGATAACCTAGAATAATCTTCCCATCTCAAGGTCTTTAATTTAGTGACATCTACAAAATGCCTTTTGCTATGTAAGTTAACATATTCACAGGTTTTGGGGATTAAGACTTGGACATTTTTGAAGGACGTTATTCTTCTATACTCCCTCTGACCTCCAAAGTTTTATGTCCATTTTATGCAAAATATATTCACCTTATCCCAACATCCACAAAAATCTCAACCCATTACAGCGTCAACTCAGAGTCTAAAATCTCATCTAAAACTCATCAGCACAAAAGTCCCAAATCTCATCATTTTAATCATCTAAATCAGATGTGGGAATCTGGGTATGATCCGTTCTGGAACAAAAATTCACAAGAACCTTGTGGGTCTCCTATGTATGTAGCAGGGATTCACTCCCTTTGACGAGAGGCTTCTCCACAGATATTTTTTGGATAATCCCATTTATATTCCTGGCTTCTTTTGAGATGCTGAAGTGAAACATGAGTCACATGCCTAGTATTTTCAATGGCTACCTAATACTCTGTATATATGAATGAGTATATATGACTGAATGCTCCAACCTTTTGATTCCTTCTAGACACTAGCAAAAACTGTCCAGCTACATCCTTGCCTTTCTCTCCAGAGCACTCTTTTCTGACAGTGAATCTTCTGGTTTTAGTGTCTTTGCAGTAGGAATGGGCTGAGAATTTCCTAAATCATCAGTTCCTGGTTTTTTGCACTTCACAGTTCTTCTTTCATCTATATCTTTCCTCTCACATTTTACTATGAGCAGCAAGAAAAAACTTGGCTTCCTCTGCAACACTTTGCTTAGAAATCTCCTCAGCTAAATAGTCAAGCTTATAGTTTAAAATTTTGCTTTCCACATAACTGCAAGACACAGTGTAGCTAAGCTTTCTGCAACTATATGACAAGAATCCTTCTCCATTTTCCAATAACATGTTCCTCATTTCCTCTGAGCCCTCACCAGCAGTGCCTTTAATGTTAATATTTGTACTCACAGTCTATTTATGATGATGTACGTATTCTTTACCGTGATATATATGTTCTTTACCATGCTTCTCACTTCCTTCTGAGTCCTCACTAGGGGAGTTAACATCCATATTTTTACTCACCATCTGTTCAAGGCAATCTCGAGTTTTTCTATCAACCTTCTCAAAGTTCTCTGCCCATTGCCCAATTCCAAAGCCACTTCTGCATTTTTAGGTATTTGTTACAGCAATATGCCACTTCCAGGTGCCAAAATCTGTGTTACTTTCCTCTTGCTGCTATAGCAAATTGCTACAAATTTAGTGACATAAAACAACACAGACTTATTCTCTTACAGTTCTGGAGGTCAGAGTCCTACTGGGCTAATATCAAGGTATCAGCAGGGCGAATACTGGTGGAGAACACTAGATTCTGAGAACACAGCTGAATTTGCACTGGGTGAAAGAAATCTTCAACTAGAAAAACACCTCAAAGATTGAGCCCCAAAGAGGACTCCTCACCAGATGACATTTCTATACTATCTCAGAAAGAATTTCCTTCCTTAGCAGGAGATTGAAAGGGTCCACGCACTCTGTGTGACTCACCAGTCTGACTGACCTGTCTGCGTCATCTTCCTTAACTAGACAATGGAAAAACAGCTATCACACAAGATAGATATGGGAAGCAGGGGGCATGAGAAATGTGAACAAATTTTGAAAAGTGAGAAGTCGCTTAGAAGACAGTTGGCTTACACCATTAAGTTTCCCTGGTACTTCCCAGAGACCTCTTCTCCTAATTGCTGTTTGGGGGCCGAAATGTGGGATGGGTTTCCTTCCCTCTTTTATCCCTGTCCCCCAACATACATATCCCAACACCCCCAAAATTCTGTAATTGGTGAGAAGTAAGATTCAAATTCTGTTAAGATAAATTTTAGTCCAAGTAAAAATTCAGTAATTTTTTTGAGTTGTAAGATGTCAAGGTCAATATGTAGATAGCAAGTGTTTTGAAATGTTGATTGGTTGACATCACTGTATCACATAAGTCAATTATTTCCTGTTTCTAATTACTTGATTACTCCCAAACAAGACCCTTGGTGCTCTAAATCCCTCACATTGTTACAACTGCCAAGAGAATGAGAACTGGGTCGCCATCATTTTTCTTGTTTCTTCCTCTTGTAGCAAAATATAAGAAAAGGATATGAGCAGCTGGAAGGAAAGTCATTTTCTGCTCAAGAGCATGCAGAATTTAAGGTGGATTTTTGTATTGTCACATAGGAGGTGATAGCGAGATCTCCAGACACATTTGCGGCTCTTTATTAGAGGTCTAAGCGGTTACTACTTGGTGCTACACTTAGCCTTATTAAGCTGTAGAGTCTGGATTGGTCATGTTACCATTTGAACAGATTTCAGGTTTGCTTCACTGTTTTATTTTGTAACTTAAAAGAAAAACGGTCCTGAAGATAGAGAATATTCCTGTTGTATAATTAGGAGTATGTGAGCTTTGAAAAACAAATACTTTGCTGTTTGTTTTGTGTGCCGTTCAAAGTGACCATTTAGTGGGTCGTGGGGAGTTCAGAACTGCTAGTAGGGTCAACATTGAGGATTGCTCAATGCTATAATCACATTTTGCTGATAAGTCCTGACTATTTCTTTAAATAAGAAATCCATTTGCATAAGAGAAATGAATTCAGAATATATGCTGTATCAGCATATATCTCTTCTCTCTATCAGAATAAAATCTTGGAGTGCCGACCGTTTATGTATGTAAAGTCAGCCATGGCTCAGTGCTTCCCAACAATGCGGCCTTCTTGTAGAAAGCCATGTAGTGGAAGGGAGACAACATGACCAGGGAGCCAGGTGGACCTGGATCCAAAATCCAGCTCCACTGCACTAGAATGTTGGCTTTTGAGAGGAAGGTAAGGGAAGATGGAAATGAACAACGTCGAGGTCCTACTTTATACCAGGCTCTGTGCTTAGATGTTTTGCATGTGTTATCTCATTCAGTCTTCACTGCAGTTCATGAGATAAGTGTTATTAAGCTATTTTTCAGAAGGAGACTCACATGATCTAATTTGCCTGAGGCTGCAGAGCTACTCAGGAGTAGAGCTGGGTATTGATTCCAGGTCCCTTAGAGCTGTGGTAGACAGAATAAAGCCCCTCAGCCCCAAAGTTGCTCACACCTTAACCCCAGAACCTATGAATGTGTTAGGTTTCTTAGCAAAGGGGGATTAAGGTTGCAGATGGATTGAAGGTTGCTAATCAGCTAGCCTTAAAATGGGGGAGTATCCTGAACTTTTCAGGTGGGCCCAATGTAATCACAAATTAACACTGAAAGAGGGAGGCAGGAGAGGAGGTCCACCGACCACTGCTGGTTTGGGAGATGGATAAAGGAATCCAAAACCAAAGAATATGGGAGCCTGTTGAAACTGGAATGACTAGGAAATAGATTCCCCTCTTGCGCCTCCAGAAAGGAATCTAGCCCTGCTGATACCTTGATTTTAGCCCAGGGAGAACCCTTTTGGACTTCTAGCCTTAGAACCATAAAATAATAAATTTGTATTTTTTAAGCGACAAATTTATGGTGATTTATTACAGTGGCCATAGAAAATTAACAAAATAGCCATGTCCCCCATGTTCTTTCCATTAAACTATACTGCCTCTCGCAAGAAGATTCCGAATGGGAAAGTCTGGGACTTGGATGGCTTTGCTAGTTGCACATGAAGAGCGGGATAGAAAGTAAACATTTCTAAATACTCAGTGCCTTTGGCACCATGCTAATACATAATAATTTGAGAACTTTTGGTCACAAATTTAACAGATTATCATGGGCTATTCGTCAACATCTCTGTTACCCGTGAATTCAACAGTAAGTTTTGAATATTTGTTGTGTACTAGTAACTCCACGAATTTAATCTTTTTGAAAATAATACATAGGCTGTAGGCAGTGCGACCCAGATGTGATTTGGTCCGGAGATTTCTTGTTTCCCAGACTTGGTGCATACCTCCTTACTGCCGCCCGCAGCCTGGAGGAGGAAGCTGAGGACAACTCCCAGGATTTGGAGGGATCTGGGGGCATGGGATGCTATCCTTCACTGATTGCCCAAAAATAATAGAGCGGAGAAAGCCATCGGCTCCAGAGGAAGGATTAAGAGCTTCTTGTAGGAGAGTGTTTTTGTACTTCATCCAAAGTAAAATCCCACTGAAACTATGGCAGGTTACTGTTCTGTGAAAGGCAAAGGACAAAATTGCAGAAAGCTGCTTTGCTGAATAAGAGAAGGTGACGTCTATTATATCATGCATTTTTATAGCTGAAGTGCTCATTTTTATGGCTCTGGCATTTTTTTTCAACAGAATTATTTGGGATGGGATCATTTTTTGTCTATAGGAAAGTGGAAAGGATTAATTAAGTCTGTAATTGCTTAGTACGAAAATTAATAGAGATTTTCATAAAAGTGCAACTGTAACAGGATTTAAATCCGTTGTCATTTCTCCTCATAACTTTATCCTAAACAGTTTATAATAGTGAAGAAGAAACTTTAGAAGCTTTACTTTAGTTTTAGCATCTAGCACAGTATCTGGCACTGCATGGGTTCTCTGAATATTTGTTATAAGAATGAAGGATGAATTAATGAATGAACAGTTTGGTGCAGTAATCACCAGATAAATCGATAAATTGTTACCAATTTCCAACATGAGTATTTTAGAGTTGTAGATATTGTTATCAAAATATACAAACTGCATACAAATATGATAAATCAAATGTCATACATATCAAGTTTTCTGCTGCTTTAATTAAAAAGTGAAGCTTTCCTAAGCAAGTGCTTTCCTATCATGAATATTTATAAATGGAGAACATATTGGTGCAATGATTATTCTTTAGCGTAAACCTAACCGAAAACACAGCAATTGGAGTGCAGTCAATTCCGAAAATTCTTGCTTCTGAGGATTCAGAGTTTAAAAATATATGTTGGTAACTTTCAGGCCTAGGTACTGGACAGTGTGCTTTGTTGAGTAGATCAGAGCTCCTTCGTGAAAGGGCTGAGTTTAGTTTTGGTTCATCACATAGGATCACACACATTTTGGTCTTTAGTGCATTTAAAACTAATAAAGGTAGGATGATTATGCCTAAAGATTAAAGAGAGCAGGTTTTCTGTTTGAAAATTCAAGTTGCCCTGGTGAAAGCATTGCTTTGTGTCAGCTGTACCTCGGAGCTACGAACACCCAAACCACTTTATCCCAGGAAGACAAGTGGCTTGTTGTTCAGTGATGTCCGTTGAGGACTTAGTTATGATAGTGTATTTTGGTGGTGCTGTCTTTTGGGGCAGGATGTGAAGGGATTAACATCTTTGGAGGATGGACAGTTACCACTTGTTTGGCTGTTCCAGTATCGTTGAGTTTATTATCTATTTTGTGTATTGGGTGCATAGTACTATAGAATTGTTTTTGACTTGTTATGATAGTGACACCCAACACTTTTGAGCACTTCCTGTGCTCTACTAGACAGAGAGGCAAGTACTTTATATTCATTATTATATTGAATCCTTCCTCTCAATAACTTTCCTCATTTTATAGAAGTAAATAGTAAGTCTCATTTTAAATAATATTCCCCAAAACATACAACTAGCATGTAGTGCAGTGAGGGTTCAAATCCACAGTGTTTGACTTCGAGTCCAACCACTTAACACTGTTTTTTCTTATTCTTTTAAAATTTTCTTGAAATAATGTTCTGACATAGGCACTTACCCTTTACTAAAAATGAAAGTATTAAGATCGAAATCAACTTTTACGAATTTCTAGTAGGAATTTAACTAAGATATGCATATATACATTTGGATTTTAAAAGAAGAATATGTTAAGTCTCAAAAGAACAGGCCATAATAGTTTGCTGTCTGCCTCTGACACTAGATTGTGTGAAAGTCACATTTGATGGACAGTGTGAGAAAATATCTCTTTTTCCTTATCTCATTTACTGGCTTTTGCTCCCACTCACTTAATGGCTCAGCAGAGAATTTGAGGTTCACTGTGTGCCCAGACTGCCTTTTGTTCAGATAAAGAGAGAAGAGGGTAGATGACGCAGGATCCTGCTTCTTATCCACCCCCCCTCACTTTTTTGTTTGACATACGCAAAGTTGTGCGTATTTAATATATACAACTTGATGAGCTGGAGATAAGCATTCGTCCGTGAAACCATCACCACAGTCTGTGCCATAACCATATTCATCACCTGCAAAAGTTTCCTCCCACCCTTTTTCTTTATGATGATGAGGATGATAAGAACACTTACAATATCTACCCTCTTAGCAAATTTTTAAGTATACAATACAATATTATTAACTGTAGGCACTATGCTGTACAGTATCTCTAGGACTTAGTCATCTTATCTAACTGAAACTGTGTACCCTTTGGCTAATACCTGTTCCCCCCACCCCAAGCTCCTGTTAATGACCATTCAGCTCTCTTCTTCTTTGTTTGACTATTTTAGATTCTTCATAAAAGTGGTATCATGTAGTATATGTCCTTCTGTGTCTGGCTTATTTTACTTAGCATAACGTCTTCCAGGCTCATCAATGTTTTTGCAAACAGCAGGGTTTCCTTTCTTTTGTAGGGCTGAATAATATTCCATTGTGTGTGTATACCACATTTTCTTTATCCATTTGTCTGTCGATGAACATTTAGGATGCTTCCATGTCTTGGCTATTGTGAATAATGCTTCAAAGAACATGGGAGTGTAGACATCTCTTTGGAATCCTGATTTCAATTTTTGGGGGATATATACCCAGAAGTAGGATTGCTAGATCATATAGTAGTTCCATTTTTAATTTTTTGAGGAATTTCCATACTGTTTTCCATATAGCTGCACCAATTTAAATTCCCACCAATAGTGCACAAGGGTTCCTTTTTCTACACATCCTCGCCAACACTTGTTATCTTTTGTTTTTTGATAATAGCCATCCTAATAGGTGTGAGGTGACATCTCATTGTGGTTGTGATTTGCATTTCTCTGACGATTAGTGATGTTGAGCACATTTTCACATACCTGTTGACCCTTTGTAAGTCTTCTTTGAAAAAAATGTCTGTGGGCAGTTCCTTTGCCCATTTTTTTTTTTATTAAGATTATGATAGATTACAACCTTGTGAGATTTCAGTTGTACATTATTGTTAGTCATGTTGTGGATACACCACTTCACCCTTTGTGCCCTCCCCCCACCCCTCCTTTTCCCTGGTAACCACCAATCAGTTCTCCTTGTCTATATGTTAACTTCCACCTATAAGTGGAGTCATATAGAGTTCATCTTTCTCTGTCTGGCTTATTTCGCTTAACATAATACCCTCAAGGTCCATCCATGTTGATGCGAATGGAACAATTTTGTCCTTTTTTATCCTTTGCCCATTTTTTAATCAGGTTATTTGTGTTTTGCTATTGAGTCGTAGTAGTTCCGTATAGATTTTGTATATTAATGCTTTATCAGATACATGATTTGCAGATATTTTCTCCCATTCCATAGGTTCCTTTTTCATCTTATTGATTGTTTCCTTTGCTGTGCAGAAGCTTTTTATTTTTGCTTTTGTTGCCTTTGCTTTTGGTGTCAGATCCAAGAAATCATTATCAAGGAGCTTTTCCTCTGTGTTTTCTTCGATGGGCCCCTGCCTCTAGTGAGCAGGCCGAGAGTCACACCTTAATCTTTCTGAAAACTTGTAAAATTTGATTCAAGATCACTGTTTCAAAAGGAAAACCGTGTTGAAGCAACCTGGAATCAAAGAGGAAGGATATTTTCACCCTCTGGGAATCAATTAAAGACAGTTTAGTGTGTTTCCCCTTTTAACAATCCTTCCTAAATGGATTATACAAGCTGTTGCACGTGTCATTGCTAAAGTTACTATTGCACTTAGAGAAGCAGCATTAAATATTGTGTGAGAAAGTGTTAGACAGTTCAAATATTACTCGGTGTTGCAAAGCGTAGTGGTTCCTAACATGTCTCTTGAATGCTTTCAGGTCTATAGTGAAGTTTTAATCTTGCTTTGGATTTTGAATAACTTTCTTCACATGGACAAAGAATCTCAGATTCTTTGTGTGCAGAATGTGTAACTTTGCCCTTATTTCTTTGCAGGCATACATGCAACTTCTTCCACTACACATGCAGTGTATGTGTGTGTGAATATATAAATGTATAAATATATGTGTGTATATATGTGTATATATTTCAAACTAGTTCTACCCTTTTTGCTTGTCAGTGTGTTGTACCATATGGTGTAGAGCATCATGCCAAAAGATAAAAATATTCCTAGAACATATGAAATCACCAGTCAACTAAAGAAGGGTAAAGACTTTTGACCACAGCATTTGTGACTCTAATGCATTTGTGGGTAATAGTACCCTGCCTAATACCCCAATTGTAAAATCAGGACATACTTTGAAATTAAAGTGGCTTTTACTTTTTAAGGGAAGGAGTCCAAAAGTAAAGTCTTTGAAAATTCTGTTTTTCTAAAGGAAGTGGTTCAAATCAGTGTTTTCTTTCTATATTGAAATTCTCCATGTTTATTTATAGAATTTTCCCCTCTTATTTTAATCTCTAGCGTTACCATACAGAGAGGCCTTGGAGATGGAACTCTCTCCACTGCAGGTGGATGGAGTCTTTTGGTGTAGATAAGGTGGCCACTACACAGTTTTTCTAACTTATTCCATGAATGGGATGTTTCAACCCCAAAAGAAAGGTACTGAAAATCAAATCCACAGCATTCCTGGGGACCGTGGAATAAAGTCATAATAGCAGTGTGCTTCAAGGCTGTGTACTCCCCAGCAATAAGCAATAAAGGGTCTGCAGGTGGTCTATGATACGCCTTATTGTACTACTCAGATTTTACTCATTTTAGGTCTCAACTAGACTCGGGTTCCTTTGTGCCATGTTGAATGTTGTTTTCAACTACTTAATTAAATAAAAATAAGGAAAAAAGCTTCAGCAGTTGGTTTCCTAGCCAAGGATTGAGGATATTTTTTACCAGAGAGATAAACTATTACATAAAATAGAGTAAGTGCTACTGCCATGAAATTTCTGGGTAACAGTTCTCTAAATAGTACTCATGTTATTTGACAAAGATCCAATCTTAACTTTTCATCTCTTCGCTAATTATGATTCTTCTTATTCTTGTGTATTTAATCTCCTTTTCTAATTGTCTTTCTCTTTCCACAAAGTGACCTTACCTGGGCTTGTTTTTTACAGATTAGATCTATAAAAGAATAGTTTTGCTCGAGTGTGTCTTAGTAATGCCCCTCGTCCTTTGATGGTTTGTAGTTTGAACCCTTCTATATAGCACTTCACTTCTTAAGCAGTGTTTGCCTTACCTTGAGACAAACAAAAATGTTCAAGCAAAAGTCTCATTCCAGTAGCATCTATATATTTTCTTTGTTCTTGCGCTTTTTCCTTTGTTCACTGGAGATCCACTGCAGAGCAGTTTCTTTAGTGCCAAAGATAAGTTAATGAAATTGAGTAGGTAGGTAAAAATGTTCTTAAATACACTGCATTGGAAGATATATGCAAATTGTGTTCCACTTTATAGGCAACTGTAATATTTTTAAGGGGCTAGTCTTTCCTTTTTAGGAGCCAAAGTGACTGATTCATGTCAGTTTCCTCAATCTGCTGTAGCGGGACTAAGATAACTCCATGCCTCTTCGAAACTTTGCATTTGTGCTCTTTTAAAGCAGTCATATTTGAGAGAAAATGCTGGGCAAATAGAACCAAAAGCTGAAATCGTGTCTCTTTTTGACTTTAAAAGTTGTTACTGTCTTATAAAAAGGAACACATAACCAAGAGTCTCAAGCACCGTGTTTATATGATAAGGTAAGAGAGGCTTTAAGTATTTTAGGATGACTCAAAAATTTGTAGTATGTCTCATGACCTCTGTAACAAATTTAGGATTATACTAGGTTATTTAATCGCTTAAAATTGATCATTCTCTATTCATCAACAACTTTGAACAGTGACAGTTTTATAACTGTTTTTATGATGTGCATGGATTTATTTTCAAATCCATCCCCTTGCTTAGAATCTATTATTATAAATAAAAGGAAAAACAAGGAAGAAACATGCAGGGACATTGTTTCGGTCTGTCACAGGATGACTTTAGAAAATGACTAGAATTTTGGCTCCATCCAGAGCTTACTTTTCATAGTGTCTCTGAAGCCTTGGTAAGATCAATTAAAGAAGAAACCATAGTAATGAGCGCTTTCCTTTCCAACTGCTGTTTCCAAGCTTTCATTGGAATGCTACAGTTACAACAGGGTCAAGAAAATAAGGTACAATACTTATTCTTATTAAAAGATAACAACTAGAATCATAATATTTATGAAATCATCAATAACAGAACTCCCACAGCAGAGGAAACAGCATGATAACATTTCTCACTAAATTTTTCTGAGCTTTGGTTTTCTTACCTGTAAATAAGGCAGCCAGACTAGATAATCACTTTGGAAATTATATGATTCCACAAGGACATTGCCATTCTCAAATTAACCCCCCCCAAACCACATATATTTCGTCTATATAGAATGTACCCATCCTTAAACACAGCATGTCTTTTTCTGACTGAAATACATTTCTTTCTTCCTGTTTTGACCAAGAGTAAAAGTTCCACTTCTCAGAAGTTTTTCCAGCTCTTTCTCAGGCAAAGTTCACTGTCTCCCCCAACTCCTGCCAGCACCTCAGAATTCACATTGTATGTATTTAACTATCAGGCAATATTCATCACTCCCCAGCCAGTGTGTCAACAACTAGTATGAGAATCAGAGTCTGCTTTTTATTCATCTTTGTCTCCTCAGCACCTGGAAAAAAATGTATAGTTCATTGTAATACATTAGTAATTAAAAAAAGAACTTTCCTCAAATAGAATCAATGCTCATCATAATAATGGAAAATAAAGACTGTGGATAATTTTCTTTGTAGTCATTATTGGTTCACAAAATGCTGAGAAACCTGACATACAGTTGACTATGAAGAATATGACTCACGGCTCTGTAAAAGTTAGAGCTAAGCCGTTTATTAGAAATGCCTCTTAGACCACTTGTAAATTACAAGAGTGTTTCAGGGCCCAACATAGAAGGATCGTAAGACCCTGAATCCCAGAGTGAGTTCAGGGCCATGAGAAACATCTCATGCCTGAAGACTGAGAGCAACACTGTTTCTGAGAATTAGAGAAAAGAGTTGTTTGAATGGGATTGGATAAGGTCCGTTTGGAAATCTAAGCATGTTCCCAGAACTTAGGTCAGAGATAAAGAGGCCATTTCAAAAAACAAATTGGATGAAACTCTTGGTACAAAAACAATATAGAAGAGAGTGAAGTATTTGACCATCCACATTTACTTTTGTTCAGAGTACTGCAGGTGGCCATATGACAAAACGGTTAGGAGCAAGGGCTTTAGAAACAGAGAGATAAGGAGGAGTTTGAATACTAGCTTTGCTACTTATTTAGGGTAAGCCTTTCCACAAGTTCTTTTGCCTCTCAGGATGAAAGTAGTTTTGGAGGCAGACAGATGAGTTTGAAAGGTTTCCTTGCTCAGACCCTTGAAGGAAAGAGGTATGCACTATTCAGTAAACAGTTATGGAACTCCTACAATATGGAAAATGCTGAGGTGAGTAGAAGGCAGAAGAATTTGTGATTTCTGCTTCCAAAGGGTTTTCTAGCTGAGTTAGGAAGACATGTACAGAAAGGTCCCAGTCTTCAAATGTTCACACTTCCCTGCTCTCTTAATTCGATATTGTTTAATATCTATATTTGTCAGTATTTAGTTTCTTTTGCAGGATTCCTTAAGGCTGTGACTTGCACTGGGAGGAGAAGTTGTCAGCTCTTACTACTGACATGAATTTCCCAACAATCGCCAAGGCAAAAGAAATGAATTTTATACCCTAATCCTTATCTCTTAAATCCATTAGTCTTCCCTTTCATGTGTTCTTTTCAGTTCAATTCAATTTATTGGCTACCTACAGAAATGAAACTCATGTCTGTCCTCAAGAAACCCAAAATCTGTAGAGACAGATAAATAATCCAGTAATTTCATTATGCAGTGTGATAGATAATCAGGATAGAGATAAATCACAGAAAAACAAGTGTTGATTTGGGGCTAGGTTAGAGAAATTCTTAGGAGTAGGAACTACTGGGCTTGGTATTTGATTACTCATGGATGGAGGGAAGGAGATGGGGAAGGCGTGGGGGTGACTCTTAGGTTTCTAGTCTGAATGACTGTGAATGGGTCATTGGACAAGATAGAGACTGCTTACGAGGATTAGGTTTGGGGCTAAGAGGATGAGTCCACTTTGTTGGACATACTGAATGTGCAGTGTCTATAGGATACCCTGTTGTAGGATTATCTTTGGCAATTGTATACATGGACGTTATTTTTCTCTTCAGTTCTACCTTCATGATTTTTACTGGGAGAAGGGACAGAGTGATGGGTGGGTTAGTAGAAATAAATTGGGGTAGCTACCAGCTCAGGACAATTCTCCCAGATGTCACATCTTCGTCTACATCTCATGTACATATAAATGTTATCTGCCATCCTTTCACAAGATGTACCTTCTGGGCCAAAGTAATTGGCTGAAGGATAGGCGTGTGACCTAAGTCTTTCACTTGAATTTTTCAAACTGCAGTTGATAGGGAAGACCACATTCATTTATGGTCCTGGAGTTGTACAGATGTGAGCCTAGAAATGTCCAGCAGCTATTTGCCCCATCTTGAGGGAAGCAGATCTACACTGGAAAAAAATTTAGCAGAGAAACAGAAAAAAATCAGAGAGGACAGCTGAAGATCTTCCTCATTTATTTATTCAACAAATATTTATTGAGTGTCAAATGTGTGCCAGGCTTTGTTTTAAAGGCTTGGAAAATACCAGTGAATAAAACAGACTCACACAAAAATATGCACTTGTGGAGCTCAGGGACAGACAAACATTAGAGACAGACATTAAATAACAAACACAATAAATAAGTAAATTATATGTCATGTTAGGAGTAAGTGCTGTGGAAAAAATAGAACCAAATAAGAAGGATCTGGAAGTGGGGCTGGTTGTAGTTTTATAGAGAGTCATGAAGTTAGCCCTCATTAAGGAGGTAATAAAAGAATTGAAGGAAGTAAGGAGGAGGAGACTGTGAATATCAGTGGAAAGAATGTTCCAATCAGAGGAAACAATCAGTGCAAGGACAGTAAGATAGGAGCATGCCTAGTGTCTCTGAGGAAAAGCAAGCCAGGTCAGTGTTGTGGGAGTGAAGTGGGTGATGCATAACGTTGTTGAAAATCAGGTCAGGGAAGTAACAAGTAGCCAGGTTGTGAAGGGCCTTGAAGAGCGTTGTAAGCTTTAGCTTTTATCCCTAGGGAAATGGGGAGCCATTGGAGAACTGGGATTAGTGGGGTCAGGTAATCAGATTCACGATGTAAAATGATCAGTCTGGCTGCAGCGTGGTAGGCAGGGTGGAAGCCAGACACCAAAAGGAGGTTAAGAAGTGATAGTGACTGGGGTCAGACCAGTTGTTGGTGGTGGAAGTGGTGAGGGGTAGTCAGAAACCAAATATATTTTGAAAGTAGAGTTGTCAGGATTTCCAAAAAGAGAGAAATTGAGTAAACTCTAAAATTTGTGGCCTGAGCAGCTGGAGGATGGAATTGCTATAAGCTGATGTAAAGAATTGTGGATGGGGTACATTTGTGAGGGAAGATCAGTGGCTCAGTTTTGAACACGTTAAATTTGAGATTTCTAATTAGACAGCTAAATGGGCATGTCCTGTGTGCAGCTGGATATTTGAGTCTCAAGTTGAGGAGAGGGATCTGGATTGGAGATATAAATTTATGGGTCATGGCATATAGATAGAAAATTAAAGCCATGAGAGCAGATGAGATTGGGGGGGGGGGGTTAGTGTAGATATGAAAGAACAGAGGGACAAGGCCTGAGCTGTGGGCACTCCCACATTCAAAATTTAGGCAAAAGAGTACTGAAAAGGGGCAATCAGTGAGGTAGAGGAAAACTTTCAGAATGTAGTGTCCAAGTGAAGAAAGTGTGTCAAGGGAGAGAGACTGCTGAACTGTGCCAAGTGCTGCTGACAGGTCATGTAAGATGAGGACCAAGAAGTGAGTCTTGAATTTTGTGAGATAGAGATCATTGTTGAGCCCAACAGGAGAAGTTTCTGTGGAGTGGAAGAGCTGAAAACCTGCTTGCAGGAGGCTTAATGAAAAATGGGAGGAGTGAAGTTGGAGGCAGTGACTGCAGATAAATCTTTCAAATATTTTGTTGGAGAGGGAATGGTACATTAGCTGGTGGGGGACATTTAAGGGCAGTTTTCTTTTTAGATATATAATAAATGATAGTGTGTTTGGGATAGTGTGTTTGTGTTGGGAATGATAGTTTGTTATGGGAATGATCCTATAGAAAGAGAAAATGATGACCTAGACCAGAAAGGTGAGAATTTCCAGAGAGAATTCCTTGTGTTAATGAAAGGGATAGTGTATTAGTCAAGATTCTCCAGAGAAACAGAACAAATAGGATGTGCGTGTGTGTATAATTATGTATGTGTATATATATATTATATAATAATATATATAGTATATAAGTATTAAAGGATTAGCTCACATGATTATGGAGGCTGGCAAGTCCAAACTTGGCAGGGTGGGCTTTCAGGCTGAAGACCCAGGAAAGAGCCAATGTTGAAGTTCAAGTCCAGAGGTCATCTGCTGTAGAATTCATTCTTGCTCAGAGGAGGTCAGCCTTTTTTTTCTATTCAGGCCTTTAACTGATTGGAGAAGGCAGACCCACATTATGGAGGGCAATCTGCTTTACTCAGAGTTCAACAGTTTAAATGTTAATCTCACCCAAGACACCGTCACAGAAACATCCAGAATAATGTTTGACCACACATCTGGGCCATGGCCCAGCCAAGTTGATGCATAAAATTAACCATCTCAGGCAGAATCTCATGTGCAAGAGGAGGGTTGGGTTAGACAGGGACATGGATTGTCCCATCATCGAACAAGGTAGGAAGGCAGAGCGTGGGCATGTGAAGCAGATTGGTGGGTGGTTGTGGTGCTGAGAGTCTGTGAAAGCTCTCTTCAGAGTACTTCAATTCTCCTGAAAAATAGGAAGCAAGGTCATCTGATGAAAGTGAGAGTGAGTATCGGGGATGAAGTGTTAGGAGTTTGAGGAACAGAGGGAAGGGAAGGTGTGAATTAGTTGTCCAGAAATGTGAGAGAATTAATGGAGTAGCGAAATGTGGCATGATTGCTAACAGAATTCAGTCACTTGAGGTTTGGGGTCATTAATTTAAAGTGAGACCTGTCAGCAGGACTGTGTATTTTTCTCTAGCCGTGTTCACTGCACAGACTAAGTGTGGAGAAGGCAGAGCTAGTGCTAGTGAAGTCATGGTTTTGCCTGTGAGCCCCTTGTAGTATGAGAGGGACAAGAAAGTTGAAGGAGTGAGCCGGCGAGTGATGATGATGCTTGGCCATGGAATTCAAGCTGGGAAGTGGGCAAGAGAGAACATCAAGTGGGAGAGGGAGTCAGAAAGGTGGAGGGATCAAAAGGTGGATGTTCTGAAGGCACAAACCCCTGGTTCCTGTCACTTCTGGGGTCAGTTTCACTCCTGACCTTAGTTATGTGAGCAAATTCCCCATTGAGCATAAGTAGGTTGGGTTTCTGTCACTTGACGTTGAAAATATCCTGCCAGTTTGGGCAGAAAATATAAGGGAAAAAAGAGAAGGACCTAACTGACAAAACTTGTGCTCTCCAAACAAGTTGGTTCTTAACTCTCTCAGTATATCAGAATTACCAAAATTAAAATATATCAATTTTAAAAAAGGATGCTCAGACCCCACCCCTGAGATTCTGATTCAGTTGGTGAGGACTGAGGAAGTAGTTTTCAAAACTCCCCAGATAATCCAATGTTCAGCCTGGGTTGAGAATGATAGTTCTAAATCCTCTCAACGAGGTCTTTAGTGACAGCATCAAATTATTTAGATGCAAGTTAATCTTTGAATTAAATGATCAATTAATTTTTGGATTCTGTCTGCATGCTACTGGGAGATTTATGGGAGAAGGAAAAGGTGTTCAGGCTTCCCCTAGATAGCTTTTATAGCTCTAGTGACCAGCGGCGTGTGAAGCCTAAGGGGGCTGGTGATGGACTGTGGGTTCATCCACAGTGTGAGTGACCCTAGTGTGCCAGGCAACAACCAGAGGCATGGCCTCCGCTCTCCGGCAGCTCATTGTGGGGCTTTTATTTGTGTTATTGTTTGTTTAATGTTTATTGTGAGGAGCATATTGGTTTTAGATTTATGGTTCAATAGTTTTATTCTTTATGGTAGTTGAACACTTTATTGCAAATTAAGGCTCCTTAAATAATTGGTGTGTGAAGTATGCCCCTTTTAGTAGGCATTTATAGCAGAGCAGTAGAATATACTAGAAAGAGTGTTGGTCTGTATGTCAACAGAGCTGTGCCTGAATTTCATTCCTGCTCTATCCCAGCTCTGAAACTCAGGGCAAGTTCCTCATGCTCTTTGTGCCTTAGGGTCCCCATCTGTAAAATGAGGAGGACATCAACTATCTTGTCCTCACACTACAGGGAGCTCATGGGCAAAACCATAATTCCGTTAGTATGACACTGCCTTCTCAACACTTAGCCTGTGCAGCAAATGGAGCTCTAAGATCCGTTTCAGCCTTAAAGCTCTGTAACTTAAGCCACAGGTTTATTTTTTTCCCGAAATTATTTTTGAGATATAGTGATGTTGTATTATTTTTTTATGACACTCTGTTGGTTTCACCTATGGTTTGTGTGTCACCCCTTGTTCTTAGAGTATTGCCTGGTGCCGGGTGGAAAACACAAATCAGCTTCATGGCAATCTGCTCTCCAATATGCCTTTTAGGGCTACATTGTGATGAAAAATGAGGATGTCTATATTCAAAACAATGTGTTGAGAATACTAAACAATAAAGATGAGGTAAAGAAGAATGGTAAGAATACTGGTTCTTGCTGGACTTCAGAAAGGAAGGAGGGAGAAAATGTCTGTGTTGTTCTGGAAAGACTTCAGGCAAGAGGTGGTAATTGACCCAGTGTTTGCAGGATGAGCTGGATCTCAATCTTCAGGGAGAAGATCACTTTCCCTTGTGTGCTTGGCTGTGGTACTGGAATGATGGTGGAGGCGTAGGCCAAGATGTGGAGGGAGACAAGTGAGGATTATCTTTGGGGTATGGTGGGAGCAGTTCAGTTTGCCTTGGAGGAACAGAAGAAAAGACTGAAACTACAGAAAGTTTCGATATTGAATCCCATACCAGCAGTTGACACTGCTGTGAAATGTAGTGGATGGAGCACACTCAAGTATTAAAATTTAATATTTTTTATAAAAGATTGAACAATTAAAATGGTAATGGGGAATGGAAACTTAGGAGGGGGTAAAAACTCCTTAGAAAAATGAAATACAAAATGAGGTTTGTGCATCCTTCAGAAAACACACAGAAGATATGTGAAGGTAGTCAATTTCTGAGCCCTCAATTTTCATAAACTTCATAAACTTTTAATCTAACATTGATGTGCCCAAGAACATGCTTGAGTGCCAAAGAGTCTATCCTACTTCCTTATATACAATCTTCCAACTCTTATTGAATCTTCCCATGTCTCAAGGAATGTAAAATTCTCGCGTGGGGAAAAAAAAGTGAAGATTCAAATGTTTGTGTTTGTCAAGACTCCCTTAATTAACGCACTGCACCATCCCCTCCCATGTATTTCATTAAGAGATTAGATTCCAGTAGATTTTACTTTTTAGGTTTAATGTATCAAAATGTGTAATGCATTTAATTTGTTTTGTTCAATTGTATACTGCTAATGACTGTAATAATTTAATGATAATTTAACTCAGAGGAATATTTTTAACAGAAGATGATAGTCATGAGCATTAAAGAATATTTTAAGTTTTAATATGCATAATATTTTTTGCAGAGATGCATAGTGGGGTGATCTATAACAAAAACTGATGTGTAGCTAATAATCCTGTGTAACTAATCTCGTATAGTTTGCAGTCTGTTTTGGAAAATCCACCAGAAATTAGAACCACTCAAAGGTAGGTGATTCTTTAATTTTGGTTTGGTTTTCAAATGGTCAAGTCAGGCGTTTGGTTATGCCTAAAATCAAACAAACCTTTGAATTCAAGCACAGCTATCTAATAACTATACAATCTTAGATAAATTACTTAACTTCCCTGGGCCTGAGTTTTCTCCTTAGTAAATTGGGGATAATAAGACACAGCACATAGCTTTGATCTGAGGAGTGAATGAGATAGTCATGTGAAGTGGTGGGTAGAGGTTCAGGTCCACAGAAGGTTCTCAGTCAAAGGTGTCTCTCTCTCTCATTATATATAAATAACTCATGTTGATTGTAGATCACTCATTAAGTTAAATGCGACTTTAAAAAGTAGCCTCACTTGGAAAATTATCACAGAAAAATGGGAGTACATTAATTTTTTTAAAAAAATAAACATAATATTGGAAATGCATCAGAAGAGCAAATTACAAAATAATTGCTCCTGAAATAGAACTTATACCTCTTAGTTCACCTCCTCTAGTTTAGATTTTTGCACCTTTTTATGGCTGTTTAACTATCTACCTGCCTGTTTATTCATGTGAGAAGTACCTGCAAAACATTTATTATTCCCCAATAGTTATAACAATGAACAATAAAATAAGGAGGGAAGATGTTTTGGAGGAAAGAATACTACAGAGGTTTTTAGGTAATTTGGCTCATTAGATTGATGCATACAACAGTTATCTGAAAGCTGGTTGAAGGGATTTGAACTTTTACGTGAATAATGGCAACTGAAAATGGTTTCCTTTCAAAAAGAATATGAACTATTAAAATATATGCCTTTAATACTATGCAGATTTGTGCTATAGCAAACATTTGCATTATATGGGATCATTGCATCGTTTAACCAAGGTTTCAAATCCATTCTGAAAAGTTAGTGAAGTAACTTATTTTCTTACCTATTTGCATTATTTTCTCAAGCAAATTCCATGAAGTATTGATAATTCGTTGTCTTAATTTCCTTACATGTAAATTATTATCAGTGTTACAGAAATTCTAGAAATATTTTGGGCTTGTTGTTTGGTTAATATAAGTAAAATTGGCCATTAACTTGGAACTGAAGACGAGTCAGAAGAGAAAATCAGTATGATCACTCATGAGCAGATAAGTTTATTCTCGTAGCATATCAAAAATAATATATCACCAATGATCCTTTTCAGACTTATGTAGCTCTACAAATAATTCTTTTAGATAAGATAAAATTACAAGTATAATATTCTTATGAATGCACTCAAAAATCTATGATACTAGGTTTCTGAACTGTAATTAGGATAACTAGCATACTGTGTGACTCTCCATAAGCTGAATGTGTATGTTCTGTGCTATCATTTATAACAGTTTTTGCAAACTAAAGAATTTTCACATTTGAGAATTTGGAAAGGAGTTCAGAATCTCAACTTTGGAACTTGCCTGTCTTTCTCATTTCCTGCCTAAACCCTACATCTCTCCTCACCATGGAGCATGCATAGGAGCGAATGGTTTGAAGACAGTACTGTACGCAGTTCACACAAGGTCTCGTTAAGAAGATGGGACTACATCTTCAACCATATGGAGTGCTGAAATTTTTGGGAACAAACCAAAATGGTAATCCGAAGTCTTATTTAGGAAACAAAACTTGTGTGACTAGAAATAGACCAACTCCTAAATATATTCTGGTTTATGTGCGTTCTGGTACAGACCACATGTCACTAAGTAGGGTTTCAGGTGGTCAGCAGAGGGCAGGCATATTTTCTACCTAAGGAATGTATCCACCAGTCTGGAAACTGATTATACTCTTTTCTGGCTTGATAATTTAAAGTCTTCTCTACCCTAGGGACTAAACTCTACTTATATATGCATATTTTTTAATATTGTCAACCCCTTTGAGGAAATGAGTGTTCATTTTAAGACAACTTTGATTGTGAATTATGAGTTCATAAATCTCATTTCTACATTTCACTTGTTAAGATTATCGTATAAAATATTCTCTGAAATATTGGTTCTCTCTTGGGTTTAAACAGCTGAAAATAAAATTGTAAACTCTTATTGGAATTTTTATATTTTTTCCCAAAACAGTCCATGTTCCCCATGATATGCAGTTATGGTAAAGTGGGTTCAAATCACTAGACTTATAAGCATCAATATCTTTCTCACTAATTAGCTGCTTCATCCTCCCACAAATGCTTTAACCACTCTGAGCTTCAGTGTCCTTATTCATAAAATAAAGAATTTCACATTTCATGATTTCTAAGATCCATTCCAGGTCTGAATTTCCATTTTTATAAAAGCCTAACATGCCATACTCATATTATAGTTTGATCATTTTCTATATTTTTTCATAGAAATCGTTTACTGTCAGATTCTTTGTTTGCTAGTTCTATAGTTTGGCACATGGTTATTCTTTGTTGCTGGCTGTTCCTTTGATTTTTTGGTACATTTCTTGTGCAATTAAGAGATTGAGGGGGACCACTGGAATTTATTTTTGTAAAATAGTATAAGAAGTATAGACATTTCGAGAGGTATGGGATCATAAACAGCATCAAGCCCATCCATTAAAAATGAGAAAAGTGATGACAGAATTATTCAGGGACTTGATTTTGGTTTAGAGGGAGGTTCTGTGAACTCAGAAATTAACAGATTGATGACTTCTCACATTTCATTGTGTACACCCCCTTTTAGCTGTGTGGTCAGCCATAATGTTTCTAATCTGATGTAATCACTGATTTGTGACATTTAAGAATAAACCTTTGATTCTGGTGAGCTGCAACAGTTCCAGACTGTAGCCAGGACTCTAGCTCCTCCCTCCATCATTGAGTTTAGAGCTGACCAGGCTGTGAAGGCCACCCGAAGAGTTATTCAACTTCCTCCTCCTGCCTCTTCTCACAGTGCATCAGGACTCCAGGGTGCTTGATGAACTCCTTGGTCAGCATTTGTTTATCAACGGACTCTGCCTTGGGCTTGTCATCTTGTAGTTGGTGCTTGGGATTGTCTGATGCCCTGTTGGGAGGCAGCATCTTGTGATAGAAAGACTAGGGACTGAGGGCTGTGTCTTTAATCAAGTGGGGGACATTGATCTCTCAGTTTCACTGTTTTGAAATATAGGTTGTATTATTATTCAGGTATGGTGAATAATACCATACCGTGGGGGGGCCACACAGGGAAGCTAGGATTGGTCAGGAAGAAGAGAGAGCAAGGGAAAATCATGGGGAAGACACTTTATATTGGTTTCCACAGTAAAGGAAGGAACAGGCGAGGTAGGGTAAGCAGGTTTGGGTTTGGCTAGTTTGAATGTGCAGCCTCTGGGGCATAGGGGCTGCCCCTTGTTGTCGGGTACCTGACCCTGGGGTACCATACCTTTCATATGCTTGCAGGTCTGTCATTTATTATCTCTAGGAATTGGCTAACCCTGGGAGGGGTGAGTGTCAGCAAGGCCCAAAGATATCAAAACATCAAAAATTTAGAATAAAAAGGCATGCTTAATATACTCAATAGATCTTAGAATTTTTTATTTGAAATAATATGTCATTATATTATTACTAATGTTAGTAATATTAGTAATAATCCTAATATTATTACTGAAAACAGTACTGTGGTCTATTCATTATTTCATTTGATCCTCACTGCAATGAGGAATGAGGTATGAATTATTATATCCTTTTTACAGATGTAAATATGAAGATGGGGTTTACTGTCAAGTTTACACAATGAGTAACTGTGTCTGCACTTCACCTCCTTGTTGCATTTTAAAATAAAAGAGAGAACAGAGTTACATTTATTATCTACTATGTGTCAAATATCTTCTTAGGTGCTTTAATATATTATGTTATTAAATATTAAACAAATAAAAAGATTTGAACAATATTAAATATTGTTAACAGTGTGAATTGTGAATATAACAATGTGAAAAGAAATTATTCTGCTCATGTTATAGTTGAGAAAAGTGAAGTTCATAAAAGTTAGCAAAGTTGTTTCAGGGGTACGTAGCTAATAAGTGGCAGAACTGAAACTTGAAGTATCTGGATCTGTCGGACTCAAGGTAGCAAATGAATTTTGTCTCAAGCATCAGCTTCAGTTAGTTGATGGAGGCTATCTGAAGCAGTGTAGAGAAAGATTCTGAGGCTGTGTCTGGGCCCATTGGGAAGGAGCATCACATTTAGTTTGTGACCTTTGTCACAGGAGTAAGGAGAGAGGGTTAGCACCCAGCCATTTATTTCTCATCCTTGAAGTAAACTCTCTTTAATGTCCCTTTCAACTCCCCAGACCTGTTATTCTAGGTAACCGTGGGAATAGGTGGTGTCTTAGCCTGCACTCCCTGAAGGCAGAGCCTGAGACAGAGGCTTGTGCAGGTAGTTTATTTGAGAATGTGACCCCAGGGAGCAGGGGCAGTGGATGGGGAAGGAGGGAAAGCCAAGACAAGAGATGTGCTATGGAGGTGGCCACCACTTGTACTCAATCTGGTGTGATCTCCTGAGAAGCTTATGAAATGTGTCTGAGGACTCTCCACATGCAAGGATCCCAGGGGCAAGAAGCATTTGTGCATAGACTCCCAGGCTATATTGGACTCGGGCAGGTCTGCAAGTGTTAACTCCTCCATACTGCCAGGTGGCACATGTGCGAGTGTTCAGGGGTTCTTTGGGGTGTCCTCTGCTGTGCTCTCAAGCCCAGGGGTAGAAAGCAAGAAGTGGGCAACGCAGATTGGTGAAGTACTGTTAAGATGCACTGGAATGAAGCTGGTGGAAGCCTGAACTGAACTTAGTCAGCTCAGCAGTGGCTAGTGTGAGCAGTGGGGCTGAGAGGGTCTTGAAGTGGTACCCAAGAGGACACTGACCATTGTTGATCTCCGTAACACTGATAGATCTTGGGAGACTCCATAACTCTTTTAAACGCTATATTTAGGCTAAGAAAGTTCTACTGACGTCTAGTCTTGAGTGCTTCCTGAACTTTCCCTCTCTCTGTTCTTTTTCTGACTGATAGAAAGTTAGACTCATAAATAGCAGTCTGTTTATAAGAGAGTAAGCATGTTGGGCATTAGTACCCTATTTTGATAAGTATCTGTTGTGTTGCAGCCTCTTTAAGCCCATGATCTCACACAATCTTAAGCAACACTATTGTGAAGTAGAAATTATTCTCCTGGGTTGCACTGGAAGAGTCTAGGAGCCAAACCATTTAAGGCTACCCCTACAGAGTAGTTGAGCTGAAATTCAAACACGCCTCCAGCTGATTCCTAAACCCATATTCATGTCTCTCTGTGGGTTATGTGATCGGCAAAAGCAGGAAGGCCTTGGCTCTTGTTTGGCCAGTGCTTGAACTCTCACCCTGGGACTCTACAAAATGTACTCACTTCTGGGACTCAGGCCTGTCAGCATCCTTCAAGTGAGTCAACTGGAGACCTGGCTGGTCTCCATGATAAAGTGCTGGAAATCCCCACTGCTTCTCTGACTCAGAGATGTGTTTTTGAGCCCATGAATCTTTAAACCGTCTGGGTAAGCACAAACTGAAGTTGAAAGTTTCTAAAAACTGTACCTTTTTTTCCCCAGAAGTGCTAAAAGGCCACATTTCCTGTAGTGCTGAGAATCAAAATTAAATAGCATGTCAAAAGTTACAGAGAAAATTGGCTTCAACCTCTCTGAATCTCAGTTTTCTCATTTATGAAATAAAGATATGGATTTCATAATCTCTGCGGTCCCTTCCAAGCTAAATTGTATGAGCCTGAAGGTAGCTGAAGCAGATTACAAGAAGCTAGAGGGCAGGGGCGTGCTTTCAACCTTTCTGTTTCCTTAGTATTTAGCACATCGTGAGTCCTGAATCCATGTTTGCCAGATGAGAGAGGACTACAGAGCTGACAGGTCCCCCTCCTGCGTTCCTTTCCTCCAACCCCTGATAGTTCTTCTTCCTATCCCAGCACCTTTATAAATTCTGCTTCCAGAACAAATCCTGTGCTTAAAAAATGGTTGGACGTTTAGTTGTACCTTAGTCTGAAGGATCTCAAGTCAGTATATTCTCTTCCCCAGATGTATTTGTATAGTGAGATTTATAACTAATTGTGAAGTTAAAGAAATTTCATCCATGAGCCAGTTTCATTTTTGAAGGACAGGACTTTTCTGTGGCTCTAAAATCATCCTGTTGGACATAAAACCCAAATTGCTCATTTCGCACGCATTGTAGACCAGGAAAGAGTGCTTTCCAGTAGGGACAAGAGGGAAAAAAGGGGAGAGAAAGGAGTGAAGACTTGGACGTGAAGTGACCACATGCACTTCTGGGAATACAGATACTCTTTTCTCTGGTTGCTGCTGCTAATCCACCAGGTATAAAGCATGTATGGTGGGCAAGTGATGTGGCTGTTTAGAGTCGGCAAGCTATAGACTGTGTGTGGGCCAAGTCCAGCGAACCCCTGTGCCTCTTTTGTGTGGTGTGTGAGCTAGGAATGGTGTTTACAGGTGAATATCTGCAACTGACCTGATCAACAGTTCTTTTTTTTTGAACAGAAGTTCAAAAAACACTGGACTTTGAACTGCAATTAAATTAAATGTTAATCCCACCAAAAGAATTCCATTCCTTTCATTAGTAGGCTTATATTACAAAAAAAAAAAGTACTCAATTATTATCATTATATTTTAAATTTCATCAACGATACATATGTGGAAATTTTGTCCCCTTCTTGTTATATAAATATCTACATAATATAATTGATGTTGTCTCTTGGTTCACAAAGCTTAAAATATTTACTGTCTAGCTCTTCCCAGAAATTATTTGCCAGGCCCTCACTAAGGGGAAAAGAAACCAGACAATAGGAAGATTAATAGAGCCGTGGGAGATTGGATAAAAGGGAAACGGAGGAAAGTGAAGCGAAGTTACAAATAAAATGGAAGAAGTATAATGTTCTTTCTCTAATCATGTGAAGCACTTACATGGAATCTTTAAGGACTGGTTGGCTTCCCGCTACCCCAACAAATATGATCTTCTATGTTAAAACACACATTGTGCGTGTGCACACACATGTATACCCACATGGCACATGCATGCACACACCCACCATTGGCCTGAGTGAGGGAAATGTGACCCTGAGCCCAAATGCCCGCTCGGCCACAAACTCGCCCTGTGACTTGGTGAGTTATTTCCCCTCTGGCCTCACCACCATGCCTTAAAGTTGCCAGTGGAACTTGTAATCATTAAAGCCAGTGGTTTTCCCACTTCTCAGGCTCCTTAAATCTTCGTCTCTGGTTTCCATGATGCTGCTCTCAGTGCTCTACTGACACCTCTTTTGTTTTGAAATCTTCTACATAAATATAGGCCTTGCCCAAGGTTCTGTCCTCAGCTCTCTGCCCTGCTTTCTTTATGCTTTCCCTCAGAGGTCTCATTCCTTCTCAAATCTGACTATGTCACTCCTTTTCATTCACCCTGACAAAGGTCAGACAACCGAGTCTGTGGCATGCAAGGCGTTTACATCTGCACCTCATCCCCACCAACCCTAACAGAAGCACACTTCTTGCCATGCCTTCTTCTTCCCATGCTTCAGCCTTGTAGACAGCTTTCCTCCGATTCCAGGGCTCGCTTCTGCTTGCCTGCTTCATCTACCTACCGATCCTCAGTCTGCTCTCCTCTCCTCTTTGCTGGACTAACTTCCAGTCCTTCGGGTCTCTCTCTGCCTTGACTCCTGCATGTTAAACAAGTTATGTTAAACATTTAAACATTGTTTTAAATTTAATATATCACATTATCTTTTTGAACACTTTTAAATTACTGTCAGGGCAATCACAACTCCAATGCTAAGAGATTCCCAAACACTGAGACCTCTTGCAGATCTTAAAAATGAAATTATCAATGTAATACATCAAGTTTGCACAAATATTCCAATACTAAAAAAGAGATCCTGCACTTCTCGGACAGGCTTTTTATAACTTAATCAGATCATGCATGTCACTCCCGTGCTTCAGACTCTTCAGGGCTTCCTGCTGCTCCTGGAAGAGAGCGCACATCCTGGCTGGGGCACAGAGCCCTCAGGGCAGCCTCCTCCCGTCCTCTGCCCGCCTGTGCACGGGGCACCGGCCACACTGGCCTCTTTGTTCTTTGGACTTGCTGAGCTTGTTCCTCTTTGCACCCTTGCTCTTTTGACTGGCGCTCAGCCCCCACGTTCTCACGACAGGCTCTAGCTCACCAACCAAAATGTGGCTCAAATATCATCTCCTCAGAAACGCCTTTTCGTCCCACCCTGTCTGCACTATCCTTTTACTCTGCCATATGATTCCATTTCATTTTCTTCATAGATTTGCCGCAGTCTGAAACTTTCTGGCTTATGTATTTGCATACTTACTCTTGTGTGTTTACAGTGACTAGAATGTAAGCTTCATGAGAGCTGGAATCTTGTCTATGTTGCCGGTTCTAGGCCCCTTCAGTTCTCCTGCCACATATTATACATTCCTTTAGGATGAATGCACAAAAATCAGTCCGAAAGGTTGGATTCATTCTCTGCAAGGAATGGTTGCTTTCCTTCAACGTGAACCATCATCTTTGGTGAGACAGGGTTATGTATCTGGGTTTCAAAGAAATTCTATGTATTCTTAGCTAATATAGAGAGGAAACCAGGTTTGTTTGCAAAGCAATGGGAGCTGATGTGTTTACTAAATGTTTGCATAGTGCTTCAGATTTCATCCAAGCAAGACAAATCATTTTGTAGGCTCTCAGTAAATTAAAATTAAGAACAGCCCAAGATAGTGAAGATTTAACATTGTTTTTTTGTTTTGAAAAATTGCCATGATATTTTTATGAAAAACTTCTGTCAGTCTTATCTGAGTCCATCATCTTCCCTTTAAAAGAGTGTTAACCATTTAAAGAGAACCGTTGAATTCTGGTACATTCTGAGCAAAAGTCTGCTCTTTAAATCTTCAGTGGAAAATAACATTTCAAACACTGGAAGTCCGTCGTAATTCATATTTGACCTTTACTTTTGTACACTCTGTTAACTTTTCCAGATTGTTAATCATCTCTGTGTGTGTAGCTTCTCTCAAATTTCTTCTCATCCCTTTAACATGTAAGAGGAGTCGTATATGCATAGTGAATTTACCAAAGCGTTCATCATCCCTGACTAGAAAACCTAAATCGGAGTCTTCAGTAAGAAGACATTGATGGGTACCATTAAGGTATAGATATTTTTCAAACTTTACTTTCTTCATACATTGCCAGAGAAATTATACCAGAAATTATACATATATATTTGTATATAGGGTCAAAGTTTCAGACTTATATATGTATAAACATACAGATACAAAAAAAGACATAAGACTTTACAGTTTCCCTTCAAATCCTGTAGTGTATAATTTCACACAGAGAACATTAAAAAAAATATTCTCTCCTTGAGTCCCATTCTGTATCTCTTACCACCTACCTCAGCTCTACATAATATCCCATATGTCTTTCCTCATTACTAGCATATTTTAAAGTCATTAGAACTCTGTGGGTGGCAGAGATACGTTGAAGAACAGCTCATAACTAATATAAACCTCTTGAGGGAACTTTAGAGTTTATCTTGCTTGATATATACATATACACACATGCACAATTGATTTTAACAGAAAGTTGGACATGACATTTAATTATGAAAATATATTCCAAAATATGTAGCTCTTTTTGTAAGTAAACTTCCTTTACATAATTTTTACAAAATCTCAGATGTGTGCCGCTCATGAACTAGCTAGAGCACTGATTTGCTTAGGGGACCTGGAACCTCATCCTTCGGGATTTTTTTCTGGTATACATCATGGATCAGGTAGTGGCATCTGCTGGCAATGAGTGATATTGCTTTCTAATCTATAGGCAGCCTGGCTTTTCCTAACAATACATCCCTGGAAAGCAGATCATGGTGTTGTTTTTTTAGAACAAACATATACGTGAAAAGATAAATAACAAAACAGAGTGGCGATGATAATTTACATGTAGGCTGGTACTTGACATATGGAAGGAAGAAAATGCACTTTTATTGTGAATTTACTGTGCCTGTGTGGTATTGTATTCTTTCACATACTATCAGAGAGGGTAGGAGGTCAGAGAGGTTAAGAAAATGCCCTGATTCGCAAGCTGGGGAAGGCAGGATTCAAGTAAAATCTGGTCCTGTAGTAAATAGTTAGGCTGACCTAGTTTTTGAGGCAGAAAGGAAAAGGCAGTTTAGACGAGGATTTGGGTGGCAATGAACACTCTCATATACTGCTGTTGTAGTGTGTTCTGCTTCAGTTTTTCTGAAGGCCAATTTTCCTGTCTGCATCAAAAGCCTTAAAAATGTGCATGCTATTTGACTAAGCAATTCCAATTTTAGTAATTTATCCTCAGGAAATAATCATAGAGGTGCTTGAATATTTATTTTTATATATATTCATATACACCTGTATATATGTGCACTGTATATTATAGCTTTTACTATAATAGTGAAAAATAAATGATCTAGATAACAACCAATTACAAAGGAATTATATCCATGCATTAAAAATATGTTGTATAGGAATATTTAATGACATGAATAAATGTTTATACCATATTATTAAGTGAAAAAGCTGGTTTACGATGCTGTATGATGCCATTTTTCAAGAAAAACTGTATGTATGTACATGTGAGTTGTGTGGGTTTATAAAGAAAATATGCCAAAATACTAAGAGTGGTTAGAGAGATAAGATGACAGATCACATTTACTTTCTTCTTTTCCTCATCTCTATTTTATAAATTTTCTACAGTGAAAATACATCACTTTAAAAATTTACGACAGTTTGCATTTTAAGAAAGAATTAAGAATGTGGTCACAGAAAACAACTAGGGGACCCAGAATACAGAGAGACCCAATGGGGACAGAACTAGAGAAGGACTGGTCCCTGCAGCAGGAAGCTAATGGGAAGTTGAGGTTAAACAGCAAGAGGATCTGGTGTTGGTATAAGGATGGTATCCTGGCATGTTGTAAGGGATGGGCAGGAGGCACCTGTCCAGATACACAGGTAACATCAGACATGTGTAAATGGCTACCATGGTGCCTGTAGGGTAGCCCTAGGATATTGGGCTTCTGTCCCGGAGAAATTGGGGGACCAGGAAAAGAGCAGAAGCCAGGAATTAGGGTCGGCTCTGGGAAGCAGATGTAAAGCCAGGGCAGAGGGAGATGCAAGTCCAAGTCAGTATGAAGTTACTGAACAACTGTCTCAGGACTCTACGCATTTTCCCTTGATAGTGCTCCAGACAAGCTTTGTTCCCTCTCCTGCCACTACACTAAAGATTTAGAGACTCATTTGTCTGCAGATAGATGGAGCATAATATGTAGTGTACTAAGGTAGCTTAAGGCTATTAATGTACTTGGAATGAGTTGGGAAACATACAAATAAAACTAAACCAACAGATGGAACCAATATCTTTTTTTTCCACTTAATTTTTCCCTAGGAAGCAAAGGTGATTAAACTCATTCCTTTGACTTCAGACATGCCCTTAAATTGGGATCATTTGCAACATCTTGACGTTTTAAACCTTGCAAAATGTTTCGATTATAAAGTTTTGGAGATAAAAAAGACCACTGGGCTCGGGTCAGTAGATCTGGATACTGTCGTGTGGCCGTGCCTGCCTGGGAAAGTCACTTCAGCCTTTAGATCTGTTCTCTCATCTCTAAAGTGAGATAAAGGTGGAGGATCCTCTCAGCCCTGAAGCTCCAGGACTCTCTGGACTTTGGTAGGATTTTCCTACCTATCTTCTCTCATGTCTGCCCATCCCCAACCCCAAAATAAAGGAGGCTTGAAAGGGAAAATCAGTCACAGGAAGTCGGACTGAAGGGAGAGCTGGCTCGTTTCTCTCTTCCTAGAGAATCCCCGCAGACTGACCGTTTGGCTAAAAACCTAGGAGCATTTTATTGTGCGTTTATTGATGTACTCACTCATTCAAGAAACAGTGAACACCTGGTTTGTGCCAGGCATTGTGCTAGGTCTTAGGTAAACAAAATTTAGAAAGATACCTTTCCTGCTGTCAAGAAACTTTCAATGCGGTGGCAGATGTTCAATTCCCCTGCCTATATTCCCCTGGAGATTTTGAACTTTCTTCCTCTTCTCCTCCCCTTCTACCCACACTGCTTTTAATAAGGAATATTATGATGGAAGTTGATTGAATATATGCATAGTATGGAGGTAGAAAAATACTAGAAACCTCTTGCCTGGTGCAAGAGACAGACTTATATACAGGCAACTACAAATTGTTGTCATATGATCTATTACAGGATGATGTTCTCTGGGCCTTAGAAGTACAGCCTCATGAACATACCTGATCTTATTTTTCCTATCCCCTTTCCAGGAGTTTCTTACATATCCATCTTCAGAGCCCAATTAACAAGTATTGTAAATCTATTTAATAAAGAGCTCTAAATTCCATCTATTTCTTTCTGTCCTCACTGCGACTTTCTTAATCCAGTTTTCCATCATCATTTACCTGGATTACTATGGCACCTCCTAATTCATCACCCTGCCCCCTTCAAATCCATTTTCCACACTATAGCCAGAGTGATCTTTCTAAAACACAAGCTGATGATGTCTCTCTCCTGCTGTTAGATATTTAAGGTGTAAACCCTCAGTGCAAGTTAGGTTAACCTTCTCTGTGCATTCACGGCTGCATCATTCAGTATTTTAATTGCCTGTGTAGTTATCTTTCTTCTCGACCACACAGAAAGCTCTCTGAAGTTGGAGACTAGTTTATTCATCAGTACATGATTGAGCCTAGCGCTATGCCTGGCACCGAGAAAGTGCTCAACAGTATTTGTTAGGTGAATGAATTATGCCAGTTTGGAGGTCATATTCAGTGGAAGTCATAGTCTAGATAAAATTTGGATATAGGAGATGCTCAGTAAAGGTTTTGTTGAATGAATAGAGAAAATAAAGGTTTGTAGACTGAGAACACCCGTAGACAATAGAACCCTGAAGACTAACATTTCACTGCATGGTAGAAGAAGGTAAATCTGTGAGAATGATTGAAAAGATGGGAGGAGCGCTAGGAGAGAACGTGGGAGGTGCTGCCACACAATAAGTGTTTCTCAATAAGTGTTTCTTTGTATCCCCAGGGCCCAGCACAGGGGCAGGTAAATGAATGAGTGAAGAATGGTGGTCAGCAGACATAGATTCTGCAGCAAAGTGAACGCCATCAGAACTGCGAAGCGTTTCTTGGACTTGGCAGTTAGGGGATCTTTGATAATCAACTGGATAATTGCAGTTTTAGTGGAACATGTGGGGCAGAAGCCCAGGGCAACAACTGAAGTGTGGATCTAGAGGAAAGGGGAGTTCCTGTTTGATTGTATTTAAAGGAGGGAGATATGTGAGGATATATGCACACTGAAGGTGAAAAACTCTGCCTCTTGCCTCACTGCTTGTCTGGAGCTCCTCGGCAGATGCTTTGGTTTTGGGCAAAGAACACTGAATACGTGGATGAATTGTGGGTTTGGGAAGCGCTGGAGTTTACCAGGCAGCATCAAGGAGCTGAGGAGGTGGAGGTGTGAACTGCCTCAACATTGGCCATGCTTGGCACTCCTGAGAAACATCTCGTAGTCTACAGAAGAGGAGTTTTGGTGAGAAGGGGCAAGCACAGATCCTGAAGTGGAGGTGCTGTTTCTTCCGGAGCAAAGCACAGAGAGTCACAGGCCAGGCGATGACCTTAATTCTTCCCCTTGCACATTTTTAGCTTTACCCACTGGGTCATGAAATACATTCTTCTGTGGCATACTGTCTTTGTATCTCTCTAGTAAGGATAATGATGATGATGGTGATAATAATAAAGTGATGAGCCAGGTACTGTGTTAAGTGCTTTTATAAACACGATCTAATGTAATTCAGATAATAACTCAATGATATAGATAAAACTATTATCCTCATTTTAAAGATTAGTAAAATTAATTGAATAAATGAATGTTTCCGGAATATATAATAAATTCAGTGACAAAATGGAATTTTTTAATAAACTTATTTTGTACTCACATTTTAGGAATAAAATCTTCTGTAAAGTGAGGGTATGTACAATATTATGGATTTGTAAATGCAGATTGAGGTTAAGTGCATTCCACAGAGGGCACTTGATAACAGGAGTATATCAAAATATCCTTTTAATGTCTTTTGTGTCCTTAGAGAGTTATGATATGAACAAGTTGTATTTAGAAAAAATATATAGCATTGGGTTGAGTACCTTTTGCAAAACTTTGTATCTTAAGTAGTGAAAAAAATTTAATTTTAAATTATTTACTATCCTGTTTCTAATTGTTTTTGAAATTAAAATATTTCTATTGGCTAATGGGTAAAATATTGCCTACTATAAAAATGCAGAAGAAAAATAGTCTTGGGATGATAGCTTACATATAAAATGTAAAATTGTTTCTTTTAAAGCACCAAAATATAAATGCATTTAGGATGAATACTTGAGTCTTCACAGCCATTGCAACCAACTGAATTAAAAATATATTTTAATATAGTCTGTAAATGAGTGATGATAACACATAAGAATGACAGTGTCTCTTGTGTTAGTCCCTATGCAGTTCTCAGAACTGATTTTTCTTGTGGTAAAACAAAACCAGGGAAAAAATGCATTGCTTTTCAAACAACCTTAAAGGCCTGCCTTTAAATAGACAACAGAAGCTAGGGAGATCAGTGCTGAGGGATCTTAGATGCATTATTAATCTACCTTTTTGTGTTGCAGAATTACTACACATAACGTACATGACGATCTACACTGTGGTTTTAACAAAAGACCTTGACTGTCCTGATTTAAGAAAGGGATTTTATTCTCACCTCATAAAAGCCTACTTCTTTCTTTTTAATTCAACTTAGATTCAGCAAGAGAATTTCAATGTATTTGAAAATTTTAGTGGAAAGAACTACTCCTTAATATCAAATAGATTATAAAACATGCGTCAAATGGTTGACTCAGGGGCTTTCGCTAAACTGGCCATGAATGCTGAAACCATCTGTTTTTCTGGACGTTGTCAGGGTGAGTGTGGCAGAGGCAGCTGTTTGAAAAGGGACGCTTTGGATGATGAACCAGCCCATTGTTTCTAAGCAATTCACTTGCATTCAGAGGCTCTACCCAAGCGTACTATAGAGCAATCAAAATCAAACTATTGTTTGTACCAATCATATTGATCTGAAAAGAACGTGGTGGGATGACCCCATTGTAGATGCAAATAGTTGTTCTGAGCAGCTGTATGCTGGCCAATATGTACCTCAGTAGGAAACAGCCTTGGAAGCTAGAGGGCTCTCTGCACCCTACTGGGGCCGGAAAAAAGATTATACCAGATTGACTGCAGTTTAAGGGGACTGGGGGGAATGAAGACAGGTCTGTTGGTATTAGTGGTAATTTTCTCTCGCAAAAAAATTGTCGACGTTAACTCTCTGGTGGTAAAGCTATTTTTATGTTAAAGCTTTCTGCAAACTAGAAATCTAAAATCTCCATAAAATTAGATAATTACTTAAAACTACAGCAAAAAAAGTGATTTGCTTTGGTTGCAAATGTCAAGTTCTGACTAGTTCTGCAAATTAGAAAATGCACAATCTTGCCTTATCTGGAATTATTCATACACTGTTTAAAGTTTTATAATTTATTTACAATGCAGAAAAATGTAAAAACAATCTTGATATTGCAATATTTGCATGAATATTAAAAAGGACATTTTTGTCTGCGCAGCAAGCAAATGGAAGCACACAAAATGAAAATTATACTGTTTAGTTTTTTAAAATAACCCAAACGCTTTTATCCATTAACATTTAAGCATTTTGGTTGTCCTTGTCACTTCATTGCATGCATGCTAATATCTTCTCATATAAAATTTAATCTGTTGAACTAAATGAAGGAATTAGTATCTGAAAGACATCTTTCATTAAGCAATTAACGAATCTCTCCAACAAATCTACAAAAGCATGTGTTTATATTTAATAATTATTTGTATGATCAGCCAGTTATAACACATGCATACATTTCATTTTAGTCATGATATTACTACACTTAAACTTATTGTCATTGTACTATAGAGTCTTAATAAAAATGTGGTTAAAATTAGTTATTCGCTAAAGAAGATATACATTTATGGTTTATTGACTGTCAAAATTCCTTAGTGATTCAGTATAGAGCAATGAGAATGCCCTCAAGCAGAGCCGTTTGGTTGTGGGTGAAATTTTGCTGTATATTGCAGTGAAACCAGAAATAACAGGATAAAGTTAAGACAATTTTTAGGTTTTTAGAATATGTTTAAAAGAAGGCTCAGTATCATATGTGCCAACCAACCTTTATTATCAAATGTAGGGGCCATGATAAGACTTTATTTTGAGTCTTTCTTTAAGAAACTAAAAGAAAATATCTTATTTGAGTTATCCACAATTTTTGTTGCTTAAATAATCATTTCTGAGCAACACTTTAATTAGCAGCCTACCTTGCTTCTCCTGAATATATTCAGTTGTCTTGGTGTCACTGTAAGTATGGCATGGGGTGAAGCCTATGGAAACTTTTATCATGGCAAATTCAGTCCGTTACTAGGTTGGCAGGCCTGTGTAATGTGAAAGAAAAGTACTCAAAGCTATTTTTCAATTAAATCTCAAATTTCTACGTGAATTAACTTATATGTGTGAATGGAATGGCTATGAAGTATCTTTAAACTTCATTGGTTGAAACTTCTTAAATGTTTTATGTATATAATTAATAGATATCGACACTATTTCATTATTCTAACACTCAGTTGAGTATATTTCCCCTCTAGTTTCAGGAGAATGAGACCAATTACAATTTTTTAAGCCAACATAAAGAATTTATTCCATAAAGCAATTTCCAGGTTGTATTCCTAGTATAAGTAAACGTTTGGCCAAATTTTCCATGCCTCTCGGTAGAAATATCTATAGCTATGGTAAGTGATAGTCCGCATGATGTCTTGAGGTACCATAATGACATGTCAGCCACCAAAGAATAATTACATGATGTTCAAAATACTATGCTTAACAATAGCTACTTATTGTTAGATTTTACCATGTGCCCATGGGGAAGTTCAATTTCTTTATATGGAAAGAAACAATTTACTGCTGCAAACTAATAAAATGAAAAATGTATTAGTATGTTTTGTGACCCCCCCCCCAAATTCTCATGTAGAAGCCCCAACACCCAGTATCTCAGAATGTGATTATATTTGGAGATAGAGCCTTTAAAGAGATGATTAAGATCAGATGAGGTCATACAGTTGGGCCCTAATACAATCTGAGTGGTGTCCTCACAAGAAGAGGAATTTGGACACAAAGAGACACCAGGGATGTGTATGCAGAGCAAAGACCATGTGAAGACATAGCAAGAAGGTGGCCATCTGCAAGCCAAGGAGAGAGGCCTCAGGAGAAACCAAACCTGCAGACACCTTTGAGGTAGGTTTTTATATTGAGCACAGATAAAGAAGCAGAGGCTTAAAGAGGTTCATTCAGATTTACCAAGGGTCCTGCAAGTAATAACTGGGAAGCTTGGTTTTGAACCTATGTCTGTGTGTCTCCAAAGCCTTCCTCTTAAGGAAGTCTTCCTGTGTGTCTCTTAAGACTTCTTTCCCTTCCTCTTCCTCTTCCATCATGCTGTCTCAAGCAAGTAAAGAAGTGTATCAATGCCATTTAGAAAGAATTTCAGCAATAAGTGTAGAATTTTAAAGGCTCTCTAAATTTTTAACCCTCATTAATAGAAAAACTAGTTAACAAAAATGGTCTCTTATCCCAAATTTTGTTAATAGATGTTAATATTGCATATTCAATATCTCACTTTTGTAATTTTATTTCTGAGTGAATTTATTAAAAAACACTCCACTTGTATTGATTTTCTAGTATGTAAATGTTAACAAGGTAAATTAAATTTCCCCAAAGATGCTAAGAGAAAGAGATTAAGTTTATTAGAAAAATGTGTTAGGGGGCTGGCCCCGTGGCGGAGTGGTTAACTTCACGAGCTCTGCTTTGGCGGCCTGGGGTTTCGCTGGTTCCGATCGTGGGTGTGGACATGGCACCACTCAACAGGCCATGCTGAGGTGGCCTCCCACATAGCACAAACAGAGGTACTCACAAGTAAAATATACAACTATGCACTGGGGGGCTTTGGGGAGAAGAAGAGGAAGAAGAAAAAAAAGAAGATTGGCAACAGTTGTTGGAGCAGGTGCCAATCTTTAAAAAAAAAAATCTGTATAAAAAAAGAAAAATGTGTTAGAATATTATAAAATAAATAATTTAGAAAATTGATAATATTTTTTAATGTACTAAATGTGTTCATAGAGAAGTTCAACTTCTTTAAATGCAAAGAAACGGTTTACTGCTCCAAGCTAAAAAAATGGAAAATGTATTAGTATTTGAAAGCCATGTCATTTACTTTTTTTTTTAATTGGGTTGAACTATTTATATGATTCAGGAAGTGGTTAGAAGTTGAAGCCGAGAAAACAATAATAGGGTCTACTTTATTTTTGCTCATATATCCTGGGGGGAGGGGGCAATAATTTATCAAAAGGACTCTGGGCGTAAGGGTATGTTTTCTTTTTGTCCTCTTCCATCCTGTCATCACCTGATATCTTAATATTAAAGGAAAACGTTCAGGAAACTTATAGACCTGCTGTTTGTTTTTTAAACATGTAAAGAGTGCTTACTTCACGTTGTACAAAAGTAGTCAGTTAAAGGTTTGAGATAGATCAAGGAAATGAGAAAGACTACACCATGCACTCATCAGCAAATAGATCATTCAAAAGGATACTAGCAACATTCCAAAACAAGTAGCCAAAGTTGGATTTCCCCCTATCTGTTCCTATGGAATTCTTATCTCCTTGATCGTGGGTCAGTGTTGGCTTTTCCTAAACAATCTGCTTCCGGGCTAAGAAGAGCTCTGGAAATCCGATCCAGTGTACTATAGCGTATTATGCCAGTTGTCCAGGCAATGCCAACTTGGAAGCTTAAATACGCATTCTACTAATTGAAATGCCAATAATTAAGAGTATCTGGTACTTTCCATCAGTTCTGAGTCTGTCCTTTGTCGAAGACGCAATTTCCAGCCTGTAGTTTATGGCAGAGCCTTCAGGTACACACGAAAAGAAAGCAGAAACCACTTGCTGCTGACAGTATCAAGTGACTGTGGTTAATGATTACTGTTGGGCCGGCCCCGTGGCCGAGTGGTTAAGTTTGTGCGGTCCGCTTCGTCAGTCAGGGTTTCGCTGGTTCGGATCCTGGGCGTGGACATGGCACCGCGTGTCAGGCCATGCTGAGGTGGCGTCCCATGTGCCACAACTAGAAGTACCCACAACTAAAATATACAACTATGTACCCGGGAGATTTGGGGACAAAAAGTAGAAAAAAAAAAAGATTGGCAACAGTTGTTATCTCAGGTGCCAATCTTTAAAAAAAAAATGATTACAGTAATAATATAATACTTTAAGTCCGATATAATATTAGAAGATAAAAGAGTAAAATTTTCTGTTAGAGTATAAAACATAACTGTTTTCTAAGGATTTGATTGTGTTTCTCCTGAGGGAAAGAACAACAGTAATGGCATTGACAAATACTTTCTCTGAGATGCATTTATATTAATATTTAAATTGTGTAATTAACCTATAGAAGGCTGTTTTTCTCTTTTGATTTGACAACTGTTTCCATGCAGCTTTTACACCTAATTAGTGTTGAACTAAATAAGAAATATAGAGGCTACTAAACAAACCTAATTATTTCTAGCATCCCTCTTTTTGTAAAGTGAAAGAACAAATCTTTGTGATTGCCCAGGAGCCGTCTGGGAAACCTCAGAGATAGTTTAGGTGAAAAAATAACTTCAAAAAAGTTTTTGTGGTTAATCTGTGGTCTGATGTTGGAAAGGCAAAATCAAGAGTTGGTCGGGAAATTTGGTCATTTGATTAAGAGAGGATATTAGATGCCTGGGAAGAAAGAACGGTGTTAGCTTGGCTACTTATTGATCAAAGTGGCAATACAATATTTTTAAACAAACATAAAAGAAGGCAACAAAATTATAATGAGCCCTAGCATTCTTAGAAATGGGAAACTTTTTTTTAGTAACCAAGGATATGATAAAGTAAGCAAAAAGCATAGAAAATTATTCTGACGATATATAGATTACAAAAAAAAAATTACCCTTTGCTACCTTTGATAAAGAGTAGACTGAATTATCCAAGGCCAACTTGACATTTTAAGAGAGAACAAAATTCGAATATAATGTTTTCCAGTAAAGTATCCAAAAGTTCTTTTTTCTTATCAATAAACCCATCAAAACTGAGAAAGTTTTGGCAAAATGTTAGTGTATTTCAGTGCTCATTTTCAGTCTTGTTATTTAATTATAAACCAAGGCAAATGAATTTCAGAAAATCCCTACAATTTTCTATTTGCATTCAAATTATGTCTTCATTGTCCTCTTTTACATTCTAGAAAAGCCAGATACTTTACTTAAGGGCAAAACACTCTTTTTTCTTTGATAAACAAAACACATTTCATTACCTTGCATAGACAACCTATTGCTCTGTTACTACTTCTAATATAGTTTTAATCACCTATATTAATAATAATTGTTAACTAAAGTAACTTCTATTTCTCAGAAGGAACTGAGAGACAGGTAATCAAGAAAGACCTGTCACTTGCAAGCATTTTAGCAGACTAGGGAAGTTCATGAATTCACACAATATGACCCCCTACAGCCAAAAATATCCATTTTATACCTACTTAAGGTGGCAAATGTGAACACATTCATTAATACAACCCAGAGGTAAAACTACTCTACAAATAAAAAGATAAGAAGCAAAAATATATACATTAAAACCATGTTTGGGACTAGTAGTCCAGTATTCTGTTGTACTTAGAAATATCCAAATATTTGAAGATTATCTATTAATTAACTCAATGTAATATTTGTCCAGAGTCTTAATGTGAACTAAAGATCTCCAAAATTACATTTAAATTGACATAGTATAGGGCATAATTTCTGTTGTCATAAAATCTTTGTCAGAATTACAATTCAATTTAGTTAAACACATAATTTTCTAGTTTTCATCATCATAAATCTTAAATGGGAATAATGGTAATCTATCTGATCACTAAATCCGTATTAGAGTTTAGGAAGTTTATATTAATCCATCTCTTTGTTGATATCTATAAAGTAGATTGCTGCGATTTTAATTGGTATTGTGTTGAATCTATATATCAAGGGGAAAGAATTGATGTCTTAACAATATTGAGTCTTCCAGTCCATGAACATAGAATATCTCTCCATTTATTTAAATCTTTAATTTTTTATCAGAATTTTGTAGTTTTCTGCATATAGATCCTGTACATATTTTGTTAGATTTATACTTAAGTATTTCTTTTTTTTTTTTTTTTTGAGGAATATTAGCCCTGAGTTAACTGTTGCCAATCCTCCTCTTTTTGCTGAGGAAGACTAGCCCTGAGCTAACATCCATGCCCGTCTTCCTTTACTTTATATGTGGGACACCTCCCACAGCATGGCTTTTTGCCAGGTGGTGCCATTTCTGCACCCAGGATACGAACCGGTGAACCCCGGGCTGCTGGGAAGCAGAACATGCGAACTTAACCGCTGTGCCACCGGGCCAGCCCCAAGTATTTCGGTTTTTTTAATGGTATTATAAATGGTGTTGTGTTTTTCATTTGAAACTCCAATTTTCATTGCAGGTGTATAGGAAAGCAATTGACTTTTGCATATTAATCTTATGTCATGTAACCTTGCTATAATTGATTATTAAAGGATTTGTTTGGTTCAATTATCTGGAATTTGTACATAGAAAATCATGTCATTTACTTACAACTAAAGATGATTTTATTCCTTCCTTCTTCTCTGACTTTCCCAATTTGTATACCTTTTATTTTCTTTTATGGTTTTATTACACTAGCTGGGATTTCCATCATGGTGTTGTATAGGAGTGGTGAGAGAAGACATCCTTTCCTTGTTCTCTATCTTAGGGGAAAAGCATCCAGTCCTTCACCCTTAAGCATTGTTTTTTTTGTAGGTGTTCTTTATCAAGTTGAGGAAATTTCCCTCTATCCTTAGTTTCCTGACAGTTTTAATCATGATGGATGCTGGATTTCGTCAAATGTTTTTCTCCATGAATTAATATTATCATGATTTTTCTTCTTCAGCCTGTTGGTGTGGTGGATTACATTAATTGATCTCCAAATGTTGAACCAGACTTGCATACCCGGAATAAATCCCACTTGGTTATGGTGTATAACTCTATTTATACATTGTTGGATTTGATCTGCTAATATTTTCTTGAGAATTTTTGCATCTATGTTCATAAGACGTATTGGTCTGTAATTTTCCTTTCTTGTGATATGTTTGTCTGGTTTTGGTGTTAGAGTGAGACTGGCTTCATAGGATGAGTTAGGAAGTGTTCTGGAAGATTTGTGGAGAATTGGTATCATTTCTTCCTTAAATATTTGGAAGAATTCACCAATGATATCGTCTGGGCCTGGTGTTCTCTTTTTGGAAGGTTATTAATTATTGTTTAGATTTCCTTAATAGTTAAGGCCTATTCAAATTATCTATTTCTCCTTTTATGACTTTTGGTAGCTTCTGTCTTTCAAGGAATTTGTCCATTTCATCTAAGTTATCAAACTTGTGGGCATAGGGTTGTTCATAGTCTTCCTCTATTATTGTTTTAATGTCCATAGTGATGACGTAGGAATAAGGATCCATCCATAGTGATGACCCCTCTTTCCCTTCTGATTTTGGTAGATATATATTGTCTTTCTTTTTTTCGTAGTTAGCTTGGCTGGAGGCTTATCAATGTTGTTGATATTTTCAATGTATCAGCTTTTGGGTTAGTTGGTTTTCTCTGGTTTTTTCCTATTTTTAATTTAATTCATTTCTGCTATAAATGGTATAATTTCTTTTCTTCTATTTCCTTTATGTTTAAATTTCTCTTCTTTCTCTAATTTCTTGAATAGAAAGATTCTTGATTTTTCTTCCTTTATAATATGTGTTTAATGCTATAAATCTCCCTCTAAGCACTACTTTTGATACATCTCATAAATTTTGATAAGTTTTCATTTTTAGTTAGTTCAAAATATTTGTAATTTCTATCAGGACTTCTTTGATCCATATGTTTTGTATGACCCATGTAGTATAGAAGCGTGTTGTTTAATTCCCAAATATGAGGGGACTTTCCAGGTACATTTCTGTTACTCATTTCTAGCTTAATTCCATTGTGGTCTGAGAACACACTTTGTGTGATTTCTTAATTTTTTGTTAAGGTGTGTTTTATGGCCCAGAATGTGGTCTGCCTTGGTAAAGTTTACATGTAAGCATGAGAAGAATGCTTATTTTGTTGGCATTTCTTCTCCACACTCTTCCTTTCTTTCTGTAGAGCCAAGTTTTTGACTTGTTTTGACTCCTGAGCTAACATCTATCATCTGTGCCAATCTTCCTCTATTTTGTATGTGGGATGCAACCACAGCATGGCTTGATGAGTGATGTGTAGGTCCATGCCTGGGGTCTGAACCAACGAACCCCAGGCTGCCAAAGTGGAGTGTGGGAGCTTAACCGCTATGCCACTGGGCCTGCCCCCCGTGAAGAAATTCTTTTAACATTTATTGCAGGGCAGATTGGCTGGTGATGAATTCCCTCAGCTTTGGTTTGTCTGAGAAAATCTTTATATCTCCTTTGCTTTTGAAGGATAATCTTGGTGCATATAGAATTCTAAGTCTTTTTTTTTATTTCAACACTAAATATTTCAATTCACTCTTTCTTGCATGATGAGATGTCTGCCGTAATTCCTATCCTTGTTCCTTTTTCTCCCTCAGATTGGCACCTGAGCTAACATCTGTTGCCACTGTTTTCTTTTTTTCCCTTCTTCTTCTCCCCAAAGCCTCCCAGTACATAGTCGTATATTCTAGTTGTAGGTCCTTCTGGTTGTGCTATGTGGGACCCCACCTCAGCATGGCCTGATGAGTGGTGCCATGTCCACGCCCAGGATCCGAACCTACCAAACCCTGGGCTGCCAAAGCAGATCACACAAACTTAACCACTTGGCCACAGGACTGCCCCCTTGTTCCTCTTTAGATAGGAGTTTTTTCCCCTCTGATTTCTTTCCAGATTTTATTTTTGTCTTAGTTTTTTTTTGCAGTTTGAAAATGATATGACCAAGTGTGGATTTTCAGGATAACTGCTTAATGCTCTTTGAGCATCCTGGCTGCGTGATTTGGTGTCTGTCATTAATTTTTAAAATTCTTAGTCATTATTACATCAAATGTTTTTTCTCTTTTGTTCTCTCTTTTTATTGCTGGTATTTCAATTATGCATATGTTACATATTCTGAAATTGTCTCACAGATTTTGGATGCTTCCTTCTGCTTTTTTCTTTTGCGCTTCAGTTTGGGAAGTTCCATTGAACTGTCTTCAAGCTCGTTGATTCTTTCCTTGCCTGTGTCCAGTCTACAAATGAGCCCATCAAAAGCATTCTTTGTTTCTGTTATACTGTTTTTTTGATTTCTTATTTCCTTTTGATTCTTTCTTAGCGTTTTCATCTCTGTCTACATTATGCATCTGTTCTTACATGTTGTGAACTTCTTCCTTTAGAGCCATTAATATATTCATGATAATTATTTTAAACTCCCTGTCTTATAATTCCACAGCGTCATATTGGAGTCTGGTTCTGATGCTTGCTTTATCTGTTCACACTGTTTTCTCCCATTGATTATTAAGATTGTTTTGCATAATTTCATCTTACATAGTTTTTTTTTTTTGAGGAAGCTTAGCCCTGGGCTAACATCTGCTGCCAATCCTCTTCTTTTTTGCTGAGGAAGACTGGCCCTGAGCTAATATCCTTGCCCATCTTTCTGTACTTTATATGTAGGATGCCTGCCACAGCATGGCTTGATAAGCAGTGTGTAGGTCTGTGCCCAGGATCCGAACGGGCGAACCCTGGGCCCCTCAAGTGGAGTGCGTGAACTTCTTTGCTATGTCACCAGGCCGGCCTCTTATATATTTATTTTTTGTGTTTCTGCACTACTGTGCAAAGCAAAGACTGCCTCTGTGTGTGTGTGTGTGTGTGTGTGTTAAGTATTCTGGTCAAGTAATGAAGTAACGAAGCATAGGAAGTCCTGAGTTAATGTTTTTACTTTGCTTTGATATACCAAATAACGTAAAGCCATCTGAACATATATCTTTAAATTGGCTGTCACATTTCAGCTTCTCTTTGATTTAGCTGTGGAGCTTTCCTTCCTCAGTCACAGACTGTTATTCAGCTAGAATTCCTGTTGTGAAATTTTCTCTCTTAACAGACCTTTTCTTTAATTGCATTATGAAGAACTTAGAAAATAGCAGAAATTCCCTAAACCTTTTGAAATTGAATTTCAGTTGTTTCCTGATTTTTTTAGAAGCAGGTGATGATTCCCTGGAGTTTTCCTTAACAATAGTAATACTTATAATAATTATAATAATAGCTTCTAACATTCACTGAACATTTGGTATGTGTCAACTTCTTTTCAGAGCACATCGTATATATTATGAGAGAATATAATGCTTTTCTTCTGCCTGACTAATATAATAACTTAAAATTTGAATATATCCAGAAGAAAAAAAGTCTTTAACTCCTCAATATTCTTGATGTAAAATACGTCTTAGAATTTTTTCTCGGTGAAGTGAGGGGCTAACAGAGTGTGGGTAAGGATCTTTTTAAGATCCAGGCAGTTCTCCCTCACTGCATGGGACCAAGTGGCTCCAGTGGCCTGAGACTTGCCCTCCGGAGAAGAGCTGCAGGTGCTGGCCACTGAAAGCACCAAGGGGATCTGAAATTTGCTTTTACGTTATACTAGTAATAACATACTTGGTAACTTGGTTGTGTGATATAAAAACTTAAACATGGCCCTTGTGTAGAAAAGGAACCAGCCTACTGCGTGGAGATACTGGCAATGCATGATAATTATACTCTTCAAATCTTCCCATAGAAAACTCAATGAGCTGTATTTACTTCTTTCTGGCATTATAAAAATTATGTATCCTTTTATGTGCAGAGACAATTCCTTGGGGATGAAGAGTTATGCATGCTCATTAACAGAAGAATATGTACCACAGCAGGTACTGTGTGCTAAACTGAAGACTTATGACCCTATTGTCCACATGAGTGGCAAGCATAACTTCTCCATTGTGGTGGTGAATGGGAGAATGAAGAGAGAATGATGATAATGAAAGAGGATAATTTAAATGTTTTTGCTCCATACTTTGGTTAAATATTCAGATACACTTCAAATTAACCATGCTTCTTCAAAGGTTGGAATCCAAGTGTGATTAAACATTACTTTTTTGCTTAATTTCCTGTATTTTGAAATAGAAATATCTTTGGAATTCTTTCTTAGAATGGGCAAAACTTTTGCCCTGGCTGTGAACCTTCAGTATTGGTTTTAAGCCTTTCAGTCTAAAAAGACTTTAGATTGTTGTCATTGGTCTTTCTCGACTGACTTTCCCTACCTCAGTTAGGAACTATATTAGCATAATCTTTGCCTAAAGATTTCTATTTGGTCAGCTGTTCCCCATAGTCCTTTTCAGTTTAGAAGAATGAAGTAGCAAGACAGATGTGGTCACTTTGATGTTGGAATCTTCATGATAATTATTCTTTTCAAGAATTCAGGACTTTTGTGTTATTTACTGTTATGATCAATGTGTATAGTGTGTGAAGATCTGATTCATGAGAATTATTGTGAAAATTGGTTCATTGGTTATATATACATTAAAAGATCTTAAGTGAACAGAAAATAATTTGTGAAAGAAAATAATTTAGGGAAAGCAAAGAATGCTCAGAATTATGGCATTAGGAAACATAGTCCACAAAGGGAAATGGTGAATTATTACACGTATTGTTTAAAAGAAATAAGAGGTATGAAAGTTTGAGCTCCAAAATTAAGTAAAATAAATTACAAGAAACTATGTAATAACATATTATCTTAGATTGGCACCCTTAAAAGCAGAACACCTATGCAGGAGCTTCCAGGGGAACCTTGGGGGAACAGAGAAAGCAAGACAGAGAGGGAGGAAGGTGAGGAAGCAGGGCGATCCCAGAATCACCCAGAGGGTGGGCTTCAGCCTAATCCTGCGGAAGAACTCCAGAATATGAATTATATTTATATGTGTTGAAAGTTCATACTTCCTCACCCCATGGTCACCGGTTGACCGTTACAAAGTGTGTGGGAAGGTCATAGAGCCTCAGGCCCTTCCCACTTCCTGCACCTGCAGCAAAGTAGCCCCTGGCAGTCTGAGATTGGTCCTCTGAAGAGCTGCACCCTGGTGATTGAAAGCACCAGATTACACCTTCAGGGGTGGGGAGCATGTGGAAATGGTACAAAGGAATGGGAGGGGACTCAACATTGTCTGCTGTACAGATGATAATGATGATGATCCTGAGTTACTTAGGACTGACATGAAAAAAACCTATAAAAGTTCAGTGAGGATGTTTCAAATCTGTATAATTTCTTAGCTTAAAGGAAATAATCAATTCAGCCATTATCAGTAATTGATGTTTGCTGCTTTGCTCTTAATCATATAACAAACAAACCAACCAACCAACCCTACTATTTATTGAGCACCCACCATATGTCAGGAACTATACTGGGCACTGTGAGCACATTAACTCTTTGATGCCTAGGGCAGTGAATATGGGCATTGTTTCCCCCATTTTAGAGAGGGCAGGGCCCCTGCCAGATGTAATGGTATACCAAAAATGATCATTGAATGAGCAAATGAATGAATACATCTTAGTGAATCAAACATCGGCTGGCTATATACCTTTATTCCGTTTATCTCCTTAAAATACAGCCAGTTACTGAATAGCTCACTCAAGACACAAGTGTATGTCTGTCTGACTCTGGAGCCCCAGGTGTTTTAATCTGCTCCTGTATACCACCTTTCCAGAAGAAAGTTGTTTTAACTACTTTTAATCTCTATTTCCCAAATAAGAATTATAACTCCCTGCGTTTGTACAGCACCACACAGTTCATGCAGCCTTCCACATTCTTTATCCCATTTAATGTTAACTACCGCTCAGTGAGGTGTAATGCCCTCCATACAAATTAGGCAGCTGATGTTCAGAGAAGTTATGTAACTTACTCAAGATCACAGAGCCTGAAAACAGTAGGGCTGAAGCCAAAGGCAGCTCTCCTGACTCCAAGTCCAGTGCTCTTTCCAAGATAGGAAGTTGTTTTGATTATGTGCTTATTTTTATATTGTGAGTTTCCTTGTGGGATTCAAAGTATTTTGCAGCACTTGCGTCATTGCAGAGTCTTTAGTCAATACATATTTTCTAAGCTGATTTCTGTGAAATTGCATTAAAATGAAGGACTTTTTGATCCCCCCCAAGGTACATATTCAGACTCTGTGATTTCTCAGATACATGTAGCTTTGTAGAGATGGCCCATGGTTCATTTAAATCACTTCTAAAATGACTTTGCTAATTAAAAGATGAAAAATTTAGGGAATAAGGGAAACAATGGAGATGTTTTGGGTTTTTTTTTCTTTTAAAGATCAGAGGGCTGAAAGAAGGAGGCTTCTTATCTTACACACTTGTTCCGTAGAAGTGATATATTTTTGCTTTAGTTTCATCTCAAGAAGGCAACACCTTAATTAAACTCCAGTGGGCCAGTTTAATTAAAAAATGTCAGTCACATCCTCACAAGGGGACCAGATATCCATGAAACGTACCGTCTGTTTCCTTTGGGGTTACTCAGAAATCTCTGACCCTGCACCCACTGGGACAGTGCGTGGTGGCGCTGGGCAGAGCTCGAGCGTTTGTGCGGCTGAAGGAGGAGTGGGCCTTTGATGGGCTGTGAGCGAAGTTGGGACATGATGAGAAGAGACACCAGGTAGATCATCAGGACCCAGATTTTGAATATTTAGAGACATTCTTCTCTATCACTGTATGAACTAAGGGATTCCTAGTCATAGTTTCTGTTCTCATCACTGAGAAGATATCTAAGAAGTTAGTCACTCCTCTGTCTCCGCTCTGCTTCCTTCCCTCTCTGCCTCTCTCCCTGCTTTCCTTTCTCTGATCGGGTGGGCTCAGACCCTGAAGTTTCGTGTATATGTGAGAGCCTTTTAGTGGCTGCTTCAGCCTGAACCCAGATACCCCTGTCAGCAAGGAAGCCACATCCCTAAACCCTAGGGCAGGAGTCGGGTGAGGGGTTTCAGAATCACAATGTACCGAGGGCTTACTGTGGTCATTCCCTCTTCTAGCTGCTTTAAATACATGATTTCATTTAATATCCACTTTGTTATTACCTCCCTTTACACAGATGTGGAAAATAGAGGCTTAGCGAAATTCAGTGACTTCCCCAAAATTATAAAGCAAGCATAAGAAGAAGCTAGGAATTGACTTACAAAGCTATCTATGACCTGAAGAGCTTCCAACTAGACTCACTTCTCAGCCATCTCTTCTTTATTTATTGAAAGTGGCTTCGTTGTTTTAATCTGATTATACAAATATTACATGCTTATTCTAAAAATTTGATGTATTGGAATAATATGCTATTTTCATTGAGGACCTTTTATAAAAATAATTCTTTTTGTTATCAGCCAACCTTCCACCCCCTATCTCCTACTTTCCTCCTCGTTGCTCCAGTTCCCTTCTATGCTTCTATCAACGACCAACGACCTCTTACATAGCCTTTTAAACCTTTCTCCAGAGCATAAAATCAGAACAAACCTGTGTGTGTGCACACATCTGTGAATAGGGATTTTGCTATTGTTAGTTTTTTAAAAATGTATTCTCTGCATCTTACTTTTCATTCAAGAATACATCATGGAAAAATTTCCTGGTCAACTAGTATGGCACTAACACATTCTTTTAAAGGTATGTAATATTCTATAGTCTGGATGGTCCATAGTTTTTCTATTTTGTCTATTTTTTTGTTTTTTCTTTTTGCCCCAAGAAATAATTCTGCACTGAATATCTTTGATTACATATGATTTCATATGGGTGCTTCTATTTCTACGGGATAGATTTCCTAGTAAGGTTTTTGGATTGAAGAGTATATGCATTTTTTATTTTAATAGGTATCTCCAGATTTCCCAGGAGGTTCTAGGACATGTTATTATGCCTTTTCTCAAAAACCCATCAGACATACATAAGAATGGATACATGTGTTCCTAACTAAAATTTGACTTTCACAAACCCTGACTATCCCTTGTCAGATGTGTTATAAATGTTTCAGCCCTGGATTAGGTGCAGACTGGAATCCGCAGGATCAAGTTTACAACAAATTGCCAGAGACAGTATGTTTACTTATGTATGCCCCTACTGAATTTCTGGGTTACTTAAAACTCACAAAAGTCCTACAAATGTCACTTAGTGGGCACTTGGATAGCAAATTGTTGCATAGCAAATCAATGTGGGCACTGATTTATAGAAACTCTCCCTATGACATGTCGTTATAGAATCAGGAATTTTGAGCTAGAACTGTTACATTGATGGTTCCTCCATATACTATAGAGTCTTGGTGAATCATATCTTGATGGGATGTGCCATCAGAGCATGCTGCAATGTTATCTCATTGAGAGGTTTGCTGAAAACCTATTTCCAAAATGTCTTTCAAAATGTTCAAATTTTTAAAAAGAAAAGACATTTATTTAAATGTACTTTAAAGCCCACTGATTCAGGGCTAATGATTGTATAGTTTATTAATCAAATGTATTTAGCAGGAAAAAAAAGCCAGCTACAATTCACTTACAATTGAGATTGTACTCTATTTTAACGTTATTTTAATGAGCTACAGATTTGAATGTGAGCTTTGTTCATCTGTTGCTTCCGCTCAATTGCAGTTTCGCCCTAAGAAGACACAAGACAGATTGATCAGGCTTCCAGTCATTGTGAGGCTTAAATGAAGTGAACAGGGCCTTATGTTTCTAAACCAAATGAGAGGATTAAGGCAAAAAGGAAAAGGAGGTAAAAAAAAAAAAAAATTTTGAAGTCTCCCCTCCCCCCCCAAAACCACTACATCCTTTAAATCATCTGTTTGCTATTCTTAAATTTGCTGCTACAGTATCCCCGTTTTCCTAGGAGAGCATCAGGAGATGACATCATAAAAATGAAAATCGCAAACATCCCAGACGACTGTGAGCATTTGTAAATGTAAGGGGAAACCTACTGTCTCCCTTCATTTGTTGACACACAATAATTTCAATGCAAAAGTAAGTGTTTTCATTACCTTAGGTTTTCTTTATAGATAATGTCCTTATGTCCGAATTTAAAAAGCTATTTATCACCTAATACTTTGTTAAAAATGATTGAAAATTTATATGGTTTATTTAAATGAAAATAAAGTTTGTTTGAATCAAAAGTGATTTTTGTGGTTAATATTTATAGCTGTGTTTTAAACACTGGGTACGTTTTTGAGGAACTTCTCTGACAGGCCATATAAAGTCTAGCAAGCACATATTGGACAGGTTTAAGCTGCTCTTATTTTTAATTTGCAAGGGTGGCCTAGAGAGGCCATAGCTTCCAAGATGCAGTTTTCCGTTGTATTTATACTCTAGCTATGCTGCTTAAGATGAAAGAAAGACTTCACATCCAGAAAACAGAACTTTTTCTTTCTGCAGCTTTAAAAGTGGTCTTTAAGAAGACCACTCCAGAAAACTATATGGCAGCTTTGGCCAACCTCATTAAACAAGAAATTAATCACAGTTTCTGAGCTTCCATGACTCAGCCTTCTGATAACAAGACAGCATTGTCTGTTATGTTGTGTTGTTTTTTAAAAAAATTATAAATGGCTTATATTTAATGTGAGTTTATAAATTAACTTTTTAGGTAAGAATACAGCTTCTAATTAACAATAATCATATTTTTATGAACTAAGATTCTTGGAGTAATCCAGATTCTGTGAACTTATTTGAATAATACAATAAATGAAAACATTTGTAGTAGATAATCTAATATAAATAGAAAGTATTATTTTGTATATTAGATACAGTCTAGGACAGTTGTTAAATAACATATGTTTTTAAAACCGCAAATTTTGGTAGGAGAGCTCACTACTGAAAAATTCCTGTTGCTAATGCTGTGTATTATAAGTGTGAATCTTTTACTCATGCTTCACCTACATTTATATGCTGGTTTTGCTTAAAGTGAGCCAGACATATTTTAGTTTTTCCAGAGAGCGCGTTGCTTATTCTAATTTGTTTCTTTCAGATTGATGATAGGATAGGTGTGGTAAGACCAAAATCAATATAAAATAAAATGCAGAACCTAAGGTATTAAAAAAAAGGAGTAGAGAAACACTATATGTGTGTAATGCTGTCTGAGCAAAGCCACAGAATTCACTCAGAGCTTTGCGAAAGCCAGGGCAGATGTTTACCTTGTAGTTGAGCTAGTTGTGTAACTTGATGAAGACAGAGTTGTTTGTAATTCAGTGAAGGAGGGTTTTGTTTCATCGTTTGTTAGTTAAAATTAATGTTGAAGTTTTCATACATTCTCTATTAGAAACAAAACAACCACAAAACAAAAATATGTAGGAAAGTTGAGATTGAATTTACAGGTAAAGAACTGAGTAAGAATCAAGTGTTTTCTTATAGTTTGTCATTTGTGATTATATGTGACTTTGTAATAGTTTACATTTTGATCTTCTGTTTTGTTTGTAATAATAGATTTTTGTTTAAAGAAAAAATTTTCTGTTTGTATATTTGATTTTTGATAAATTTTGCATAAAGTAAAAACCTATTTGGAAGTGATTTACAAATAGATTAAATTCAAAATATAATTAAGAGGCTTTTAGCAAACTCTGCTGAAAAACTTTGCTGGAAAATTATATAACACTTTCATTATACAGAGACCGTTATGCTAGTTATTAATTGTGATAAAATTTAAAATGCATTCACATATAGTTTTATAATTACATAATTTAAAGGAGTATTTTTTATCACAAGAGATTTATGTTTGTTTGACTGATATGTCTTTTAAAATATGCATGTGACATACATTTTGGCCTTGGGCAATGATGTATGAATTAAAATTGTATAATGACATACAACCAATCTTAAAGAGCTTAATTTCCCTTTGATGGCATGTGTGTACAACCATTGTGTGGATGTTTTTGCATTGCTTTGAGCATTAACATTTTCTCTGAATATTCTGTGTATCTAAGTAACCATGATTGTGGTTCATTTCACTTAATGGTCTTTCATATAAAATTAGAGATTTGAGAATATTATTATTTGCTTCAGCTAATACCAGTTACATTATTCTTTTATAGGACAGCTGATATTTTCACATGACAGAGATTTTCCCAGTCTCTTGACTTTTTCATTTTATTGTGTTGTTCCTTTTGTTGAAAGCACACTCATAATAAGTTCAAGGTGAAGTTTTTAGGCTCGAAGCTGTGAGTCAATTTTCATGTAAACAATTGCAACAAACATCATTGACATCATCCTTTTATTCATTCAGTTTTGCATTCTGTCATGTGAATGACCATACCTGTGTGTTTTAAAAATCTTTATTTCTAATGGGTATATTAAAAAATCCTTAGGTATTCAATGCTTTTCTGCAAATAAATGTAAAGTGGGTGTATTGCACCTTAGATTAAAGGCCAGTAAGGCAGACAAAAGGGACACCATTGCAAATTAAAACATAAAGGTCTGAAGTATTTTTGAGAGGTTCACAGATACTATGTTCCAATCAGGCTCAATAAGGGCTGAATTCCTATTATGTTTCTAAAGCCTCCAAAAAGACATGGGAAGGGACCCAAAGTTAAAGTCGTCAAATAGAAAGCACTTAGACCAAGAGCACATGAATGTATGACTGGGTAATGGGCCTTTCGTCTTTGAAATAAAAACAGTTCAGATCAATTGGAACCGAAGTTTCCCCCTTTGAGAAAGTTTATTTTAATGAGTTTGCATTTTATGCGTGGGCTGCTCTTTAATCCAGCCTGTTCCATTGAAGTCTTACCCAATGAAGACGCAAGACAGATTGTCCAAGCTTGCGGCTATTGTTAGGGGTTGATGAAGTGTATGGGCCCTTATGGTTGATAACAGAAGTAGATGGTCAAAGCCAATAAATAAAACTTTAACTCTGATTGTTGGATGCTTTATGCTGAAAGGTTTCCATTAGCATGGATCTTTGGTTTTGAAGGACTTGTGAACCCAAAGGCAGCTTGTAGCTCTGTCATACATACTAAGTCACTTAGACAAGCAGCAATCTGTCCTAGCTGATCAACTCAGTTTGGCTTTTAAAATTCTAGACTTCTTTTTAGAAATCAACACTGTTCATATCTTGACAGACAGCGAGCTTAATATGTGAATCTACTGCACTGTTGATTCATCGCTGAAGCGGGTTAAGGAGGAGGTAGTTTGTGCTTTGCTTTGTGGGATCTTAATAGTGTAAATTTTGGAGATAAAAATTTAGTATGTTTTAAGTGGCTGATATTTGAGTGTGTGGAGGAGGAGGATATTTTACAAACAGTGTTAGTCACGGAACTATCTCAAGTGTCATAAATGTTGGTTGCTCATCCAAACACCCGTGGGTCTGGCTAGTCCTAGCAAGTACTGTGTGCTTGGATTTAAAGAGGTAGGAGACTGTCCAGCCTGTTGACAATGAGAAAAATTAATTTGAACTGCTGATAAGGAAGGAAAAAATACACAGTGAATTAAATTTAATAGACTGAAATAAAAAAGGTCTCCAAATTTTTATTCTTCTAAATTCTATTTAATCTAATTTTTTGAGTGATGGATAAGGTCACTTGGATATCCATAGTTGTCCTAAAACCTACCAAAACCGTTTATCATGAGTTGAAGTCCCTTAAAAATCTGCCCCAGGGCCCTCAAAAATATACAACACTAATTTAGCACTTTAAAAGCCACTGTATCCCACAACTATTTAAATCATGATTGTTGTAGCACAAAGATGGAACCTTGATGACCTTGAAGGAGGTCACCCACCCGTCATTGCCTTACCACAAGAATGTTAGTTAGGCTCTTGAGGGAATCTACCTTATATTCACCTTTTTCCAGGTACCCTGAAGAAAATCCACCTGTGATATTTTTTGAGGCAGTGATACAAATGGCAGCCGTTAGCCCATATCCTGCATCTGCCATTGCACAAGGGACCTTACATGCCTGGAATTGCCCACTCTGCCCACAGGAAGCTCCATCAAACTTCCCCTGACCCCAAACAGCTACTGTTAGCCAACTTCAAACCTCGAGGTGAACATAATGGCTGCATTACGGTAAAACGGAGTCCAGATCCTGGAATTGTGGCAGAATGATGTATTCTCCCCTCTTCCCAATATTTTGTAGTAAAATCTATGAGTGAATAAAGTGGCTAGCAAGGATAACAATGAGAGAAGTCAGAGGCAATGAGGAAATGAAAGTAGGTGGGTTAGGAAGCCTGGTGAGGAGAGGGCAATATAAGTGTTGTTTGGTAATTTATGTGAATTATCCAGGGAGTGTCCTTTCATGTCCCTTTTCCCCTTTGAAGAATATGGTATATAGTTTATAACCATGTTCACATTTAGTGATTTCGCATCTCTTCCTCGGTAAGATGACACTTATTTTACAGTCTCAGTATATTTCACTGGTGTCAGATGTTTTAAAAAATTTCATCAAAAATTTTCCAGTATCTTTCTCTTCCAGAAAAGACAATTTAGGTATTAAAATGCCCACTGTTTTTAAAATAATGATCTTTGAAGTATAACACAGATCCTAATTTCTACCAAATTTCAAGGTAGACATGTTGGAAAGCAGCAAAGATGCTTCCAGAATTCTAGCCTGTAATTTGTTGGTTGGAGGCCTTGGGAGCCATCAGGGTCTCAGGTCTTTTACTGAAGTCCCCTGCTCTCTGATTGCTAGATTTGCTTGTTTAATGGTTTTAATTCCCAAACAAGGGGCATGGGCAGCTTTATTCCTACATAGGGAAAAAGGATTCTATGTCTTTCTACAAGACATCCCTTCTCTCTGCATCATTAGATTAAATGTCTGTTTGAAATATGATCAAATGTTGAGTTTATCTTGCTGATTTTTTTTTTAACCTTTAAAAATCTCATCATCATTATATTCAGCTATTCATCCTGAGAGTAGTGTGATGGGACATTGGTTTTCATACAGTATGTGACACAGAACCAGAAATGGGACGCTGTCGTGTCTAGATCTGTCCATCACTGAGGAATGACCTTAGACTTTCTGATCAATTCTGACAAGTCACTGACAGTTTGCAGGGGAAGCACATATGTGACAAAGGACAAGCAGAGGCTACATGTGTCAGCAAGAACCCTTTGATTCTGGCTTGAAGGAGTCAAGTTGCTGACAACTCTGGTATTTGGATGCTCTTGGTTTTCTTTCTAAACGTGGCTTCAGAAAATCACAGGTGCCCCTTCTTTCAGATACAGTTTTCCTGCTGATTTAGTCATTGGCTAAATGGCAGATCACAATGATTTGAATGCTAAAACGTCCTTGCTCTTTTTGCCAGTTTGCTTATGAATTTGCACACATTTATTGACATAATTCTGAATCCTGGGCGATAAGGGGGTAAATTGATATTGTTTCTAAAAACCACTATTGAATTGAATTGTTTTTAAATTATGTTTAGCATAAAAATGGGCAGTTCTGGCTCCAGTTTGAGTTTTAAAGTGTCAATGTCTATCCCTTGCACAAATGGAACAGAGGCCCTATAGCACAGTGGCTAAGAGCTTGGATGCTGAAGCCAGACCACGTGGGTTTGAGTCTTAAATCCACTTAAGAGTTGGGCTATATTGAGCATACTACCTAGTATTTCTGGGAGTCAGTGTCCTTATCCATAAAATGGGGATAATAAGGGCTCCTACCTCCTCAGGTTGTGAGAATTATATGGCTTACTACCTGTGAAACTTTTAGAACAGGGTCTAGAATATGGTAGGTGCCACATAAGTGTTTACAATTTATTATGCAAACATTAAATTATGTTGATGAATTTTTATATATCCAATATGCACTTTCTATGAGATAGCATAATGTAAAAAGCGAGATCCGTGAGTTTATAATTTTGGTCAAATTTGGAAAAATTTGGGCCATTATTCTTGGAAAACATTTTCGTCTCCCTCCCTTCTCCTTCTGGAATTTCAATTACTTGCATTGCTTAGACTGCTTTATATTGTCCCACAGGTCATTCTTTCTCTTATTTACATCTTTTATTTCTATTTTTCTTCCTTTTCAATAGTTTCAATTTCTGTTTCTTCAAGTTGACTGATCTTTTCTTCTACAGTATCTAATCTAATCTGCTGTTAATGTCATCCAGTGTAGTTTCATTTCAGATATTTTTCATGTGTAGAATTTTCGTTTTTTTGTATCTCCAATTTGTTTTCAAGTTTATGTTTTCCTCTACATTCTTGAACCAATGGAGCATGTTTATATTTGCCATTTTAACATCCTTGTCTGCTAATTTTATCCTCACTGTCTCATTTTTGGGGGCAGCTTTTATTGATTGATTTTTTTTTCTATTTTCCTTCTTCTTTGCATGCGTGGTAGCTTTTATTGCATGCTGGACATAGAGGATTTTATTTTGGGGTGCTGAATTTTGTTGTATTTCTTTTAATAGTGTTGGACTTTGTTCTGGCATGCAGTTAAGATTCTTGGTATCAGTGTGTTTAATTTGAAACTTAGTTTTAAATTACGTAAGGTTGGGTCCTCAAACAGATCACTTCACAAATCTCATACAATACACTGACAATTTTTGTTTGATAGTGCTATTTATTAAGTTGTTATTCAGCTCTCTATCCATTCGGCCAACTAGTATTTTATTGAATTTCTCTGATGTGGTAAAGATGAATAAGCATCCTCAAGGAACTTACAGTTCAGGAGAGAAGATCAATATAGACATAAAATGTTATCAAGCAGTGATATGCAGATAGAACTCTATACAATGTGCTATAGAATCTGGTTGTACCTCTCTTTTCCCATGTGTGTATATAGATGTTCAACCTAAGTGTTCTCTCTTATATTGAATTTTCTTTTCTCTTTGGTTATTCTCTCTCGTTTAAGAAAATTTCAGTATTATAAAACAGTGTGTGTGTGTGTGTGTGTGTGTGTGTGTGTGTGTGTATAATGAGGCGGGCAGAAATGTATCTACTTTTATAAAAACTCAAGCATTTATTCAATGAACATATCTTGATTGGCTGTAATGTGGCAGTTCACAGCTGGAGCTGCAACCATGAACAGAACAAAGTCCTTTCAAAATGCAAATTCAAAATGCACAATCAAGTGGTGATAATACATACCACATTACAAAATTATGACTCTGTATTTATCTTCCTGCTTTTAAAGTGATATGATGATTCTAGCATTGAGTTAATGGTAGAAAAATTGCCCTTGGGCAGGCCAGCTTGTTCCCTATTCTGTGCTCTAGATTATAAGTGCTGCTTAAAATGGCTAGTTGCAGAGAAGCGTTTTAAAAAAGGATTGCTGTTGTATCTATATTTTGTCTGCGAGAGTGCTATTTTTGTAGATACAAGTTGGATTCCTGTTTTTAGAGTTTTAGGATATGAATTTCAACAAGATTATTAATTACAAAAGAAAAGCCAGGCTAGGAGCTACTACTACTCCAAATGTTACTACTACTGTTACTGCTGCTGCTGCTGCTGGGTGTGATTTCCTAAATTGTCAACATCTGCCGGTGCTCTGTTGGGTAGTCTGTGAGGTTCTTTACTTAATCTCTTTTCATTCTCAAAAGAATCCTGTGAGGTGTACGATAATAATAGTACAGAAGACAAAAGTGAAGGTGGCCATAAAATCATTTTCCTTAAGTATTTATGGAAGTGAGACGTAGTCACCAAGACAGAAATAATTTTAAACCCGCATTATTGAAGGTACATAATAAGACTATTAGCACATGCTACGTTGCACATTGTAAATTGCAATTAGCATTGTTGAGTTGATGCCTGAGTTGATGGCTTTCTGAGCAAGGCTTATTTGAAAGATTCAAATCAAATTCTACATTATTATCTAGAAGGAAGGCATATTATAAGAGAATTTGGAATTTAAGATAACCCTCACAAGAGGGCCTTCTCAGTATCTCTGCCTTACTGAATAGCAACTGCCCCCTTGGCTGGCTTTCCAAAGAACTAACTGGAAGTTGAGTTGGAGACAAGATTAGAATGGAGATGCGCATGGGAATTCTCTGGGCTTCCTTCTCTAAGGCAGGGGCTCATTTCAGAGAGTGACAGATGACAAGATCAACACTGGGCAGACGACCTTCCCTTGACACCTCACCCTCTTTTTAGTGCCACCATTTGCCCCTTCCCAGAGAGCCAATAGTGATGGGCTGCTCTGCAGTAATGGGTCCCAGAGCTGCGGGGCCGCCAATCTGGAGAGATGCCGGTGGGTTTACCATGAAGCTATGAAACCAGTTCCATTCAGCTGTGAAGTGTAAAAGTAGAGAGCAGGTTTGCAGTGATTCTGCTGTTCAAGTAGTTGTAGGAGATTTTTCTACATCTCTGTGCTGAGATGACAAAAAATATTACCAATATTATTAAAGCTAAAGTGCCCTAGCACCTCTGGCATTGTCTTCTTCTGGTGGATTAAACTTTGAAAGATTTGAAAAGTGGAACTTTTACTCCACCCCTCCCCCTAGCCTCACATCTCCCCTCCCCCTTCTAAGAATACGGAATGGAAATGCGCAAGCTGTAATGTACTTGTTTCTATATGTACAGTTTGTGATGATGGTGGAGAAGGTATTTTTAAGCTGAAAAAGTTATGTGTAGTTTTATTCTTTAAGGTCTTGCGGGGGTTTTTCTGCTTTAAACTGCTACAAAGTAGGTATTTTCTTTTAAAATTAAGTTGTTTGAATATTTTATATAATTTTAAATATTAAGCTTAAATTGAAAGTAAGATATTTTGTCTATTTTTATAAGGTGCTTTATGTTTATATATATATTATATATTTATATAAATATAAATAAAAACGTTATAATACGTTATCTCTATTTTGCAAAGTGCTTTGTATTTACATGCTCATCTGTAACTCAACCATTGATTGATCTATTGGTGAAATTTATTGAGTTTCTTCTATGTGCCAGGTACTATGAGCCCACAGTAATATATAAAGCAGGTTTCTGAATCTAAATTTGGTAAGTGTCCTAAGAGAGAAAGGGTCTACCACAGTGTCTGACATATAGGAATTGCTTAAACAGTCTACTCCATGAATGAGTGATGTATGAACAGATGAAAGAGAAATGGTATTTGACCTTGCAAAATGGGTAGGTTGGACTTGAAACAATGTGAGAGCAAAGGCAGCCATGTGAGCAAAGAAAGTGGGAAGAAAAAATTCAAGACAAGTTTAGGGAATGGCAAACAGTCCAGTCTAACTGGACTTCATGGATGAGTGACTGTGTTTTTGTTTTGTTTCGTTCTGTTTTGTTGAGGAAGATTTGTCATGAGCTAACATCCATTGCCAATCCTCCTCCTTTTTTGCTTGAGGAAGAGTGTCTCTGAGCTAACATCTGTGCCAATTTTCCTCTACTTTGTATGTGGGATGCCTCCACAGCATGGCTGATGAATGGAGTAGGCCTGCATCCCAGTAGACCTGGGATCTGAACCTTTGAACCCTGGGCTACCGAAGTGCAGCATGCCGAACTTCAACCACTCAGCCACGGGGACGGGCCCTGATTGTGTTTTAAAGTAGGTTACAGCCAGATAATAGACACCTCAGACTCCACTTTATAGAGTCTAGATTTTGTCTGTACCTTGAGAAGACATTGAGAGCTTTCGAGAGAAGCGATGACCTGGTCAGGTCTGTGCTTTATAACCAAGCTGGTGACACTGGTAGGCTAGGAGAGGATAGAGAGATTCCAAAATCACACGGACTGGTTTCGAGACTCATGCAATCCATGAGATTGAATCTACTGTGATTGTCTTCTGCTTAAACAATACCCTCAGAAAAATGAACTGAGCCCCATTGTTGTTATCTGATAAAACTGTGTTTGGTACAGTCTACGGAAAATACTGCCAAATATTGTGGCATGACGCAATCAGTCATGAAATCAGACTAAAACAGATTGTCCCCAAATGGTGAAATGTGAGGTGAAATATCTGATGGGAAATAAAAATCTGCATAGGGAAACTAACTCAGAAATCAAATCCTTTGCTATCTATTGTGCTTAATTTTCGACGTCTTAAGTGCTTCTGAGGAGAGAACTTTCTAACTTGATATTTTCTTTTTTCTTCTTTGGAAAAGCCACACATTATTTATACTATTTTTCCTTTTTCTTGTGCTTTTAACACAAATTATGGTTCCATCCAGACTAGCCCTAAGGTATCTCAGTTTTAATATCGTTCAGAACTCTTTCATTCTTTGTGAAATATACAATCAAAATAATGAACATAGAAAACAGTCCAGTTTTTTATGAATAGCCTTATGATTTCCAGAATTCTAGTTTCTTAATAATTTTCATGATTCCACTAATACATTTATATACATTCTGAGTAGTAATGAAGCATTACTTGAATGTGTATATATATATATATATATATATATATATATTCAATTCTATACATACACACTCCCCCCCAACACACACCTATACCATTAGAGATTTTTGGGGAGCCATGAGAATTCAGTGCATAATACTCCTTTCTTCTCACTCTACACTTTCTTCAAAAACAACTGATAAATAAGGCAGGAGACAGAAAGATGGAAATCAAAATATCGAATTTGTTGTTCATCAAGCTGGTTGGAAAAATGAGAGTTGATGTTTACAACTGAAAGGGTTTGCAATACATTGTTTATTTTGGCTCTTCTTCCCAACATGTGGACATGATGGCCCACCTAAGGAAATAATTGTGTCTTCAGAGCACACGCACCTTGTCAAGACTCTCTCTGTCCCCTTTGGTCTGGAGCTGATAAGGAAGAAGAAAAGAATCCCCCACTGCTTCTACATTTTCAAGTTAGCTCCACCCCTTGGATAACATGGAGCAATTCACGTCAGATCATTGTCACCCACAGTAAGACAAATCATTTCCTCTTTGGGGGGAGGCAAGGGAGGAGGGGAGTACAGGGCAGAGCAGAGAGCAATTGTGTTATCTAGGGGAAATCCCTCCACCTAGCTACACAAAATCAGTGGAAAGAATGTTCCCTCTAAAACACACACGCACACACACACACACACATTTACAAATATATTCAGGCTTTGTTTGAGGGAAAAGTTTATATAAATATTTTTGACTATGATTTTGCTATTTGCGCTGTGATTTTAGTAACTAATACTTTTAGTGTTGAATATTTAAGAGATCAGAATGCATGTATTATATGCACTTATATACATTCAAGAATGCAGAATATTTTAAAGCTGTATTTCAAAAAATAATGAATTTCTAATAAAACAATTCAGAAAAGTAAGATAAATTTTAAAAATCATCATTAAAATATTGACTATGAAAATGATGGTATTATTTCAGAAACCCTAGTTGAGCTCATGATGATCAGTGTGGAGGTATCATATTTCAATCACTACAAAATGCTTAGCTCTTCTACACTTTGTTTACACGTTCTGTTCTTGGTTCTTTTATTCTCTTTCTTGGAAGCTTTTCAGGTGTCTTTTAAATTTATTATATGGCATCTCTCCAGTCATCTTCTTCTAGAAACTCTTTGGTATTTGGCATCCAGTGGTTAAATGGGAGGATATCACACACAGAACATAAAGCAACAGACCGAACGGTCTAGGCTGCCTAATAATCCTGATATTGACATTATACTTTTAAAAAATATTTTACTCATATCTTTGTCATTTTTCATGGGAGACTGCTTTCCTTAAAGATTTCACATACAACTAACTAGTGATAGATAAGTTTTACGAGGTACCAAAGAAAAGGGTAGGGTATTGGCTGATTGTGGGGATAGAATGAGGATGTCTTGTTGAACAGGGTGAACTAGCAGCAGCAACGAGGACCAAGTAGGGAGCAGAAGGTGATATCATAGAGCATCCAACCTCAGTAAGTTTAAGAGAGTAAAGCTAAGATGTCATTCAAATATTTTATAATTCTAAGAGAAATATATACATTAGATAAAATTTACACTCAAGATTCCATATTTAGTTTAGATAAGATTTATATTCTGTTGTCCAACATCTGTGAATCAATCCAGATGACTTGAGACCAACTGACATACAATCAGACAAGGAAGGAAAGAGCAGTTCATTTGTTCTTTCTGTCCTTAGCCATTCCTCCCAGAGGCCATTGTACATATTTGGATATTGTGAAAGAAACACCAGCAAACCTGAGGAGATTAGGATGTCATTAACACTTCTGATTCCCAGCATAGCTTCCCTCCACCTCTCCCCTCTGTCACTGCCCCACATACAGCAGTGTATCTCTATTTCTAGATATACTTCAGTAGTGAATTATAAAAAAATGGTCTCATCTCATTTCCTATGTATATTTACCAATAAAACCTTCAGAAGTCCAGAGTTTGTGATTGGTCAAAGAGAACTTTACATTTGATTTTGGACTTTAAGTCTTTAGAAAAACAACTTAGAGTCCAAGAAAATGGGAAAAAAACCCAAAACTAAATTAATAAATGTTAATGTTTTGGTGAAATGGTTTACTAGTATAACTTGGGAATAACTGACTACCCAGTAGATCCCTGCCACGTTAGTGACCGGGGAGACTTTTCATTTCAGATGACAGCTGAATTCCATTCCCAGTGATTAGCTTTTGATTGAAAGTCATATTTGCAGTAGAATCTGTTGACTTTTTAAACAGCTATAGTCTGATTGGATTTGTGAGGTCTCTGTTCACTCAAAAGAGAGGAAGAGGTTACTCTTCGGTACCAAATAAACTCCCTTCGGTTTATACTTTTGCCTAAGAAAGAACTTCTACCAGGAGATGACATCAGAAAGCTGATTGACTAGTCAGTTATCAGGGGACTGTGGCCTTGAATCAGACAAACATGTTGAAATAGATAATAGACTCTGGAATTAGGGAAATAATGTTGGCTGGGATATTCATTTTGTTGGCCTCTAGGGACCCTCAAAACTAAATGAAAATGAACTCCATTAAGGATGAAAGTATTATCTTAGTAGAACTCTCAGACTTTCATTTTCTCTCTTGAAGTCTTGTTTGGTGCACACATATGTTGCATAGCATATGCATTTTGAGTTATTCGAGTGTAGATTCTAAATGCATACTAATGTGTTATTGTTTAAAGCTGAATCATTCAGGGTTTCTAATACAAATTCTGATTCCATGAGCTACTAGATGGCATTACGTAGATGTATTGCTCAATTCCATGTTTGATAGTGGTCTACATACCTTCTTTTAAAAAACACTTTTCTGATAATAATATTTGCTGTCATTTCTGGAGGGCTTACTATGTGCCAATGAGGCATTACTATTACTACGCTACTTTAGAGATGAAATTGAAAGAGGTAAGATGTAATGTGACAGGTGCAACCCAGGTCTTGCATGAAAGCTGGTTCTTGGTGATGATGCGGGATAGCCTCTCTATCCAGCAACATCATTGTTTATTAGAGTTATTTTAATATTTTTGATAGGGGATGGAAGGGACCTAATTAAATCCAATTGATAAGAATACTAGAGTTGTTATTTAGGACAAGAACTTATTTCTATTGTCCTGAAGCAACCAAGATTTCTTGCTGCAAATTGCTTATCAGAAACCAAATAAGTGAAGGAAACTTTGACAATTACTAAACTTTGACATCTATTTTTATTCCGTTAGAATTAGGATCTTGAGTACCAAAATTAGAAAGATGAGAAGTTACGTACTTAAGTTATTAACAATTTCTCAGTTAGTATATGGGAAGAATGATTGGTTCGAGAAGAACTATTTTCCTAGCTTAAGAGTATAAAAAAGCATCTAACTTAGGGGCCGGCCTAGTGGCATAGAGGTTAAGTTGGCACATTCTGCTTCAGGGGGCCGGGATTTGCCAGTTTGGATCGCAGGTGCTCACATGGCACCACTTGGCAAGCCATGCTGTGGTAGGCATCCCACATATAAAGTAGAGGAAGATGGGCACGGATGTTAGCTCAGGGCCAGTCTTCCTTAGCAAAAAGTGGAGGATTGACAGCAGGTGTTAGCTCAGGGCTCTTCTTCCTCAAAAAAAAAAAAAAAAAAAATCTAACAAAATTTTTCCCTTATACTCATTATTAGCACATTTTACTCAGAGTCTCATAGTCAATTTTTGTACTCTAAAATTTCTTTGTGTTAGGATCAAGTTTACAGCTGAATAGGGTGTGCTTTTGTTTCAAAGAAAATTCTACTGAATATATTTTCAGAGAGAAATGTTATCATAAGCTTGAAATCTGCTAGCATCTAATTAGAGGATTTCTTAATGCTGTTTTTTGTATGAAGTATTTTCAAATAGATATTTAGTAAGGCGTATTTCTTATATAAATAAAAAAATTTAAGGCTGATTTTAGGCCTCCTGGGTTATAATAACCTGTTAGAGTTCAGAAGGCTTATATATACATGACAGTGTTAAATGCTCCAAATATCAAAGTACCACATTTCTGAATTTTATTGTTCTCACTGAATCACTGAATTATCTTGATACTTTCTACCATTTCAGTACAATTATTAAAACAGTTACAGTGGCTCTAAAGGAATGTAATTGGAAAAGAAAGATGGCCTGTACTGGATGAAATTCTTAATTAATCTTTCACTGTTAAATTGTTCAAAATTAATCAAGTATATTGCCTATAAGAAGGCAACTACACTGTACATACCTCAGTATTATCAGCACCAAGCCATATAGTAAAAGTTAATTTCTGATTTAAAAGTATACTTTAACTGCAAAACCATCAATCCTAAATAATTAAAAAAAAACCCTTATAACACCAAAGAACATGATAGAGTATTTTGTGCTTAACGTTTTGAGATTATTTTTTGGCATGAGCTTTGCAACATCCAATTAGGATAGTATACATTTTTATAAGATAACTAATCCGATTTGGAGAATACCACTCATTGACTCATTGATTCATTCATTTACTTATGGAACACGTATTTATTGAAAAAAGTTAGGTTTCAAGCACTGACAATAATGACTGTGCAATGCAACAGCAGTTCTCTGGTATATAAGGAGAATTCTTATCACCATTTGCAGATAAATATCCTTGGGGCTATTTGAGAAAATTATGGAAAGGTTGTCTTTCCCCCCCAACTTGTTTTGAATTATGCAGATTATACTCTCCACTGGTTCTCAATATTTTTACCACCCTAACACACAGAGTGACAAGACACACCCCACTAGACACATTTGGCCCCCAGGGCAGTGCTTCTCAGCTGGAGGGAGGAAGTCACTTGTCCCTTTGCTGGAGCTGGAGATGACTGAAAGAGTCCCTTGGCTCTCTGCCCCATTCCTAGGTTGAGAATCACCAGTAAGTGTGATCATGGTTAATTATTGAGCAGGCCACAGAGAGAAATGCCTCAGTCCATCCAATGCAAGGTCCATATGGTCCTAATACAGTCAGTGGAACTAGGTAAGTTTAAATTAAATCAACCAGTTGTTTGATTTAATCAATTAACTTAACTAGATGTTTGTGTGTCACACAAACATAATCTATATAGCAACATAAAATATTCAGTTGGATATTGTTAAAATATGATTGTAATCAGGACCATTTTAAGATAAACATGTAACAGATGTTCCTCAAAGCCAGATTAGCATGAAATACTGTATTTCCTTGAATGCAAGAGTCAAGAGTCAAGTTCAAGATGCTTTGATGCTGGAGCCCTCTTGATCTTACCAAAGGTGTCAACAGCTGCCACCTGGCTGGCAGAGACTGTAAGAAGTCATCTCAAAGAGTTAAGATGTAAAAAATGTGCTGTTGTTCTTAGAATCCATGAAGTAGGATAATACCTTTTCCTGAAACTTTTTTGTCTGTGTTCTGATACATACTATATTCCTAATCCTACATGTAAAACATATAATGGTATACATCAAGAAAGACTTATGTTCCACAAGTAAGAAGTATCATATGAGTCAAGTGGGGGACTGTTGCAATGATTAAGATCTAGCTGTAGAGCTTATAGACATTATTCATCTACCTAGATATGCCTTTTGACAGGGTATCCTGAAATACTGGTTTGATTGAATGACTTGAAATTGAAAAATGAATGACTTGAAACAGCAAGTGGATGATGCATTCGTAGAATCAACAAGCTACTTAATATTATGATCTGAGGAACTCAGAAAAGTAAATTTTTCTTTCTTTTTCTTTCTTTCTTTCTTTTTTTTTTTTTGAGAAAGATTAGCCCTGAGCTAACATCTGCCACCAATCCTCCTCTTTTTGCTGAGGAAGGCTGGCCCTGAGATAACACCCATGCCCATGTTCCTCTGTTTTATATGTGGGACGTCTGCCACAGCATGGCTTGACAAGTGGTGCATAGGTCTGCACCCTGGATCCAAACTGGTGGACCCCAGGCCACCGAAGTGGTCCGTGCAAACTTAAGCGCTGTGCCACCAGGCCAGCCCCAAATTTTTATTTCTTCATGTTAAGGATTATCTCAGCCTTGTCTCTTCTTTAAAATAGAAGTGCTTCTCTGAGAGTTAACATAGCATCTCCTGAGCAACTTAGTAGAATTTAGTATTTTTGATTGCTTTCTCTCCTGACTAGGAATATAGAAAGAAAAATGCAGAAAACTAAAGGATAACACTGAAGAAAAACTTGAGCTCTTTCTCTGGTTTGCATAATCTCCTTTTAGGACTTCATTTATCACCTACAATATTAATTTTAGAAAACCATTTTGAGAAACGAGCAAACGAAAAGTTAAAGAATGAAGATGAGGTCCTTCCATTGTTGAAATCACTCGTGTGACATTGTATGATCGATTAAAATCCTTCTTTAAAAAGGCAGACTACTGCATTAATTATTAGTTCAATCTACCCAAAGTTTCCAAAATATGCACTCTTGCTGTAAAGATAAGAGGACTAGATAAAAACAATCAAATGTGCCAATATCTTTTCTCAGTATTCATATATTCTCTTCCCTTTCTGAGTGGCAGAACCAGTTGACCAACAGCTGTTACTATTACGTAGTTTGTGATACGCTGCTTTCTCTTACTCACCCTGTTAACTGAGGGTTTCTAATGCTTCATCCTTGAGACAAGGGGTTTGTCCTGATGGCCTAGCCGATACTTAGATTTTCCTGGTTTCTTGATTTAGAGGTGTCATCAAATTACATTTGCATTGAAGGAAAAAAATAAACAAGCATGCACGAATCGATGGTTTTATAAGAATAGTGGAGTATCATGGTGCAAGAGATTATTCTGTGCTTCTGTTACATAGTTAAGCAGTTCATGCAAATCAAGATAATTTGTCTTAGAAACTAGATGATTGTTTTTCTCCTATTGAATAGGAGCCATCTTTTATTTTGGTCAAAAAGGCATTCTCACCTTATATTTTGTAACAGAGTAGAAACATTTAAAAAGATAGAATTTTGCCTTGTTGAAAGAAATGGGAGACAAAGCCCCCAACCCTTTTATAAGCCCCTTTCAGCCCATCCCCAGCATGGTGACATTGGTACAGACAGGGTTGCCACCCATAAATTTACAGCTTATTTCAGTCTCTTCATAAATTGACTAAATTTTTTGAAAGAAAAAAATATATAGGTGTATAAAATACCCAGTTACAGGTTGTGTTCTGTTTAGCCCTTGATTGAAACGTATTGCTCCTCAGTATCTTTTAGCTATGAAAATTATAATATGGAACAGAGATTAGAATGAAATTATCATGGCTAGAAGGCATTTACTCAGTGGTGGCAGCCACATAAACCTGGGTCCTGAGAATGATGATAATACATCAGGTTCTGCATGCCCGGTGTTATTGCCGTACATTATGTATGTTTCATTTATACTATTTCGCACACACCAGCAACGCTGACAGATAGGTAATTACTCTCTGCGCCAATGAACAGTTATCAGCACCACCGCTGTTTATTGCTGGAATGAAGTGCGTTTGTCAGTCAAGGTCACTTGTTTGTGTGTCCTCTTTAATAGTTCCTTCACAGTTGTTGAACTTTGCACGCCGTTCTTACTGCAGGGTTCCTGGAGGTTACTTGACTACATAATTTGTTTCTTGTGTTATCAAAGTCACTTGTATTTATCACTTTAATTGATAAACAACTAAGTTGCGGGAAGCAGAACTGAAGATGTGAAAGAACATATTTTGCTAGTCAGCTGATCCTACTAGGGATTTGGTAATGAATGACCTCAAGAAGATGCATTCAGCACAAACCCGCCTAGGCTGTGATATGCCGCCAGCCTGAGCCAGTGAATTTCATTTTATAACGTTAACCTTAATTTCAGCCGCTGATGGATGCTGACACAATTTCATAACCACTATAGACTTAACATTTGTACCCTCTTGAAGTATTTTTCTTTGTTCATTTCTTGTGCAGCACAGAGGCTATTTTCATGCTTAGTATACTTATGTAATGGCTAAATCCATTTGGTTTGACTTTAAACCAGTCATGTTTATTTTTTAGATATGTGCCACTAAGCCTCCCCTTCCCATAAAAAATGTTATCAGTCTAATGCTGGTTATCATCGTTGTGTTAAAGCGCCGGTCTTGTTCCGCAATGAACATTGCATGGTGCATTTTTGAGAGTAAAAATAAATTCAGTGCCATTGTGTCTATCCTGTGTAGCCTGTAATTTCATCTGTTATAAAATAAAGAAAATGGTTGATCTTTTTATTTTTGTTTGTTAGCCTCAGTGCTTTATTAGAAACTGGAATAACCTCTAGGATACAATAATTTATCAAGTCAAGATAACTGGAGCCATTTCCTTAAGCCTGTGATCAGCTTGAGTTTGTGTTTTGGGAGATTTATACCGCCATTGCTTATTACCAAAGAAACAGTTAAAAAGGATTTATGGTATTGCACATTATATGTGTGTCTGGAATTTTTGTGTATTTAACTTCTCTCCTCGCCTATCTCTGTTTTTCCTCTCTTACCATTATTGTCAAATAGAGAGAATATCTATACCTTCTATTAAATGCAAATTTTATTCAGGAATTTTAAGCAGAATTGCATTCATTCATTAAACCAAATGATTCTTTTATTTGAAAAAATATATCAGCACATGGTGATATCACACTCTGTTTACAAGGGACTCCAGTTCTCTGTCAGTGCAAAAGTTTGCTATTTCATTATTAAAAGATTAAACTATGGCGAAAGGTGCCTGGTGACCGTGAATGTTTTAGTTAATTTGATTATAACCATAAAAAAAGAATTTAATTCCATAGCAGCCACTGGGTCTTTTCCCTGACGGTGTGGTTCCAATGTATTACGGGTCTGATCTTGTCCTGGGAGGGACTGAAATGCCATTTGGGTGAGGCGTGGAGGAAGAGATGAGCAATTCGGTTTACTCATGAACCCAGGTTAACACCATGCCTCGACGTTTTCAAAACGCTTCCTTTTCTTAGTTCTCAGTTACCAGAGTGTTACAAAGAAAGGGTTTTGATCTCATGTAGATAGCATAGCATTAATTACCCTGACACTAATTAAACTGCATCAAACAAATACCACCGTGTTCCTCAGGGGGACAACAGAAGGCAGTTTAAAATAATTACTGGAGCTTCATGCATGTGTGAAGTTTTCATTACTCTTAGGACACAAGCAAAAGAGATTTGATATCATTAAAATAGCCACCCTTCAGTGATTGAAACAACAACAACAAAAAAGTGACTAAAATTTCCTTGGAGCATATTGATGTCTAAATAGTAGTGGCTTCAATCCTTGAGAATGGTAACTTTTCCTTAAGAATTGCAAGTCTGTGAAGCAGGAACAGGTGTTCCAGTTCACATTCTGGTATGATTATGTATTAGCTTATGTTTGTCAGACCATTTCATTAACCACCCACTGCTATCACATATACATATACTTTGTTCTTTCTGAACCATGAAATGAAATGCATATATCTTCACTAATGCTTGCTATCAATGTAAATGAGAAAAAGAGGCTTATTACCAGTCACGGCTGCTGTGAAACCCACACCTCTGTACACTTACAGGTAATAAACATCTTTTCGTAAGTAGGACACAAGATATATTGAGTTCTGGCTATAATAAGAAATGGTGATCTTGTCCTACTTTTGTATTAATGGATGGTACTTCCCATACATATTTAGACACAATGCAATGGGACCGTTTTGAAGCAAGCTTCTTCTCTCAAAACTGGAAGCGGTCATTAGTTTTGAGATCTTTTGTCATTCTGGAGGTAAGCAAACCTTTCTGGTTACAGATAATGGGCTTTTTTTGCAACTGGACGAGTGCACTGAGGCGGCAGCCACTATTCTAGGGATTATAGATGGTCTCTGTAAGGGTAGATGTTAGATAGGACTGATGTAAAAATTGCTGAATCCTAGCTAAACGAATTGTGTAAGTGATTGACAGTATCATGGACAGTTACAGTGACTGTGGAAGTTGCACGTTTGATTCCTCTTTCTGATTCGTGTGTGCCTGTTCATGCATGTGTCCCTGCACATGTGTGCACGCATGTGTGCGTGTGGTGGATTGTATGTATTTTCCCCTCCTGTCTGCTCTGTGTATACACATATTGCATAGTGTGTGGTCTTGACTTCACAAGGTCACTTATCCTGTTTATTTCAGTGACATATGAGCCGTGGGAATCAAGTCGCCTGGGTTCTAGCACCAGGAGCCAGCCGTCCTCCCTGAAAGGTGTTGAGAATTAAAACGGGAGAGTGGTCATTTCCAGATTTATGCAACTCATATTTCATTCGGTGAATGACTCTTTGAATGTGATTATGGGGTGGTTCTGCGTATGCAGTACTGCATATTATAAGCCATTTATTTTGTACTTTCTTCTGAAAGCAATAATTTAAGGGAATTATGCACTATCAGGGTTTTCCAGTGATTTTTAAAAAGTTAAAATAATGCCAGATATTTTAAGAAACCTGTTTAGGAAAATAACACTGAATTAGTGTTTTAGAATTGTCACACTAAGCAAAAAATGGATGAAAATGGATTGTAGAAGAATAAAATTTAATCCAGTTGTAGAAATTTGATGGGTCCAAAAAATATGCAAAAAATATACTTTTGTTCCTTTATAGCCAGATGGTTTGTCCTATTTTAAGCCGATAGTATCTTCATACATCTCTCTTGAATGTCATTGGTTTTAGCTGGCAGACAGTGTCTACTATTAGAATTTTCCTTATTCCTGGATGATCTAAAGTATATTTTTGGAACATTTGGATGATCATACTGTACACCAGGAAAATTTTTTTATTACACTTAGCTCATGCTCAAAAAAGTGTTTATATAATTAAAAAAAAAGACCTCTAAAAATGAACAGTTCTTTTGACATGATGTTGACAGAAGTCACTTTGATGTAGTTTAGAGTCATGAATTTTCTATCTGTTCCATTTTTCCTGGGGCTCCATCAACTCAGACATCCTGATCTGTCATTTTGCAAGTCTTTCTGAAGGCCTTGACGGATAGAGGTTTTGACAAGTGCTGGACATCAGCAGCAATGCAGAATAAGCAGTGTATATTTCTCCAGGTAAAGTGACAAAATGTCTAAAAGCGTCAGAAGAACTGTGGTCTTCAATCATATCTAATATTATAAAGCAAGCCTCTATTTATGTCCTGTGTTTTAGTGTTGTATGATGGCTAAGATTTAAAATTCTGTCGTAATCTAAGATTAGACATCTTTTGCCTTATTTAGGAGTGTTTACAATAATAAGAACGTTTGGGTCACTAGAAAAATCCTTTTTATTCCTATTGAGTGAATGGTGGGAATAATCACATAATGTGATAGAGGTCTTTAAAACTGTAACATGCCTTTATGTATTTTTCTGTGTGTCTGCAGTACTGATTTGAGTATTCTGCTTGATTGAAAAAGGCTGTCTCAGTCTTTCTTCAGAGTTCACGGTTCAGAATTCGATTTAAGTGAACTTTCATTGAGCATTAATTAGACCTGTTGACAGGACATTAACTTTTCAGACATGTCAGCGTCTTTCTTAGTTATATCCTCTATCAATGACTATGTAATAAATGTAAACATCTCACTTATTAAATATGTTGTTCTTTTCATATAATTATTTTGTGTCTGTATGCATTCAAGAAACAGCTGTTGAAAGTTGAGTGGGATGCAAAATGGCACAGCCTGAAGAGGTTCTTGTTCATGCAGCTAACCCCTTTTTGATGTGATACCTGCTGGCAGGGTTGTGTGGTGAATTCAACTTCTTTGACAGCCATCAGCGCTACTGACCAGTGGTTTCGGGTTTTCTAGTGATGGGAAAGAGTAGGAAAGGATTCCATAGTTTAATTTTTTCCCCCTCCTGCTGGATCTAAAGCTTCTGCCAACAACCATCTAAATCAACACCATGCCAATGTGCTCTGCAGACCGAAGGTCACCCCAACATCTGGCCCCACTGTCTGCTTCTTTCAGGTTTGTCACTGGGCAGCATCTGCTTATAGATTCTTTCTCAACCTCTCTTTGATCTCTCTGACAGTAAAAAGAAGCTTCTATCACCCATCATGTGTTAGGATTTTTCTTAAAAAAACATTCAAAAGCATGGAACATTGGAAAACTGGTGGGATTTTATGTGTTTTCAGCTCCTTTTATTTTTTAAATTGGGCATTCTGTTAGACAGAGAGACATGGAGTGAGGTGATTCTACTCTTGATTTCCAAAAGTATTATCACAATCGGTAAGTCTCATATGTAAAGACATCTAGTCTAAGCAAGCCCTGTCTTGTTGCTCTTAGTCAGCCTTTAAAGAATGAAAAATGAATAGTGCAAACTGTTTTTGTTTTTGTGTGTTTGTTTTGTACTAATTCTGAAGAATCAATGTTGAAATCTGTTGTCTGCTTTTCTGACATTTCTATCAGTGGTTAGAATCTCATGCATTTTTCATCCATCAGCTTGGAATGGAGAGGACAGTTTGGGGATACTGCAGAATCTCTGGATGAGTATTGGCAAATGTGGTCAACATTCACCCATCTGAAGAGTAAAGCCCAACTGAGTGCTTCCCCCAGCAGCAGGTGGTTAGGAAGCACACTCTTTACAAGGTGTGCATCTCCTGGACAAGGCGCTAAAACATCCCAATCCTCCTGTAGCTCAGTCCCTCTTTCCTCCTTCAACCCTTTGCCCTCCAGATGGAGTCGTGTTCTTCAGCCTGGAGTTCAAATTCAGCAATCATGTAATGAATTTTTGCTCTGCGCCTGGTGCTGTCCTCGGTTCTGGGCATACAGAGGTGGACAAAACAGACACTTCTTTTTCTCTCAGAGTTTACAATCTGGATTGATAAGAGGGGCTTAGAAATTTCCAAGTCTTAAAAAAAACCTCAATGATTCAAATTGTGTTTGGCCTTACCCAAGAATTGGCAACCCATTACTATATTTGTACATGAGTATGATAGTTCACTGCTGTGATTATAACAAGATTTTAATTCTAGTCCAAATTAAATGCCAAAACTCTCAGGAGGAAGCTGTAAGGCATTCTCCAGCACCTAGCACAGAACCTGCTACTCAGTACACATTCATGGAGAGAATTGGTGATTTTCCTCTATTTTCATTCTCCTAAAAGATAAGCGATTTTCTTCTATATCCTTCATCTTCCAGGAAACTAAAGCACTAGATGAAATCTTTTTTTTTTTTATCTGTGTGATTGAGCTTTGGGTAACTAAAACAAGAATTTATTTTTATAGCATATACCACAGTTTTCAATGCATTTTTACTAATTTGGCATCATTTGTTCTTCACAAAAATCCCAGAAATTTAAAAGAAACTGAGTTTAACTCTCAAGCCCATAGTAACTAGAAGAGCATTAGGACCAGGAATCTGCATGTATTATTGTTATTATTAATTTCTCATTTTCATTCCATAAAAGGAATTCCCTAAGAGCTTGTTCTGTCAGTGAACAAATGCTTCTGAAAGCGCTTAAATAATAGGTAAGATGTCAGTGATATGTCTAAAGCAATGAGTTTTTCATGTGGGAATTAGTCTAAATACTTTATAGTCACAGATCCATGCTAAGATGTAAACTGAAGGCAAGAACGCTGGCAAACCAGAACTATTTCTCCAGTTATATGTAGTCTGAAAAGACAGAGTCAGCATAGCGGATTCCAGTCCCTTCTTCTGCTGACTTGTTCAGTGACTGGAGCAAGTCCTTTGAGCTCTCTGGTTCCCAGGTTTTTATTTTTTATCTATAAAACAAAGTCTCTGGATTAGATGGCAAAAATAATAATTTGTATCCAATTTTTGCTTTGCAGTTTATAGGATTTCCACAATTATTTCCTTTATCCAAAAGTTTTAGTTCTCATATTTTAGGAATCTGTAATTTCCTGTTAGAGGGTGCATATTTGTTATATTCAATAAAGCCTTGATCACAGGCATCAGATTATAATGATTCTGTTTAATGACCTGGTACCTGCTTTGGAAATAATCTGTCAGTGGAAATTCAGTCACCTAAATTGTAAGTGCCAGTCTTGGTAAAGAATACAATGGCCCTGTTAATAAACTTAGTAATGAGTCTACTTTCTTCTGAACATTTAACATTACAAATTCAGAAGAATGAATTAGTGTCTAATCAATTTTAAGAATTATAGCTAAACATAACATTTACCCTATACACTTAGATAATTGAGGATAAAATAAACATTTTGCATTTTCTTTCATTTGTATGTAACTACCTCATTGGAAGTACTCCAAAAAGAAATTGTTAATCAAAAAAATTATTTTCTTTGAAAACGGCCCAGTTACAAAAGACAAATCTTTTTTGTTAACAAACCTATGAATTTACATATAATACTTTGGCCACTAGAGGGAGTCTGCTCTGTCACAAATGCCCGAGAAACCTATGAGAACAGGAAACACGGGCTGTTTTAGTGTTAACATATCCATTGTCTGTCCACAAAATTATATGCAGACAAAATATCATGGTAATCAAACAATTTAATAGGGTCCATTATTTTCCCAAAAGAAAGAATTTTCCATCATATTTTATTTCTTTCATTAAAAAAAAGTACAATTTTCTAAAGGTGATAACTTACAGTACTTCTTCACAATGACAAGAGATTTAGCAATCTGAAAGAACAGGAAAGATTAAAGAACATATATTAGTGATAACCTGATCACTAATTTTCTTAAGTCAATTTCAGAGCTGGTGAAAGAAGTAATCTACAAATGAACATCTCCTCTCTCTCCCTCAGGCCCTCCCCACACAGGCAGCAGCTGTGCTGGCTTTTTTCATCCTGACCTGCTGGTATACATCACCCCTAACCTGCAGGGACTTCCTTCCAGGGCGAGAGGGTAATTGTGTCTCATGTCCGGTCAGTCCTTAGCCCCTCTTCTGAGACCGCCAAACAAGTGGCTTTGTGTGTGTGTTTTCGCAGAGCCAGTTTATAAATGAGGAGCTGGGCTCAAACCACCTGCTCATTTCACCTCAGCTCCCAAAAAGCAGAGGGAGGGCAGGGACGCCATCCCTTTCTCAGCCTGGCTGGTTCCAGTCAGCAGCCTATAACTGAAGAGTTCAAATTTTTTAAATTTCAGGTTTTTAATAGGGCCTCTTGGGTTTTGCTTAAACGTCTTACCTCACCCGTTACTGACATGTGATTTGGCTCGCTTCTGGATTATTTGCTTCTCATGACCCATGTATGGGGAAGTTAGCCAGAGACCACAACACAACAGAAAATTGAAAATGCAGGTGGTTGTTACAGATCTATGTTTATATTTAACTTATCTTCTTACACTGAGACATAGGTATCTTTGATAGTCCGGGAAATCATTATATTCCTCCCCAATAAAACCTGGCTCAGAAGGCTTGGTCGAGTTGCCTAGCACAGTGCTTCTCAAACTCTCTGGGACAATGGACCACTTCTTTTATTTCTTTTCCAGTTTCTTGTGGATCAATACTTCTGTAAAATACAATAAAAATCAATGACTAGAAAAGCGAAATAAAAGCCGTTGAAATACTACCTAATTTTTTATTACTATATTCAACAGACATAAAACTGCTCTGTGAAATTGCTGTGAGAGTTTCTAAACACTTCCTCTCATTTTCTACCTCTCATTGTGGACCAGCGCACACATGTCCCGGGGCTGGCATTTGAGTTGCTCTGGCCTGGTAGTCTTCTCCTTTTTCACCGCAGCTCCACACCTTCTGACGATCCAGTTGGAAAGTAGTGGCATTGCCTCTTGCACTAACGCACAACAGCAATTTCAGCAGAGCTCCCTCATTCTCCTTTCTCTGGAGCAAGGGAGGAGCTGGAAGTTTCTGAGCCAAGTCTAGGGGAGGGGTCAATAGAAAAGGACAGTATTAAAAATTAAAAAGTGGAGTCGATGGCAGTGCCAGTTTAGTGAAAGTAAAGTTTCAAATGTTTGACCCTAAGCATATAATTAAAAGTTTGTTGCAGATGATATTTCCTAATCACCTCACACTACAAAAGGTTCAAAATTAAATTATTTTTGTCTTATGAGTTTGGGGCAGGAATGAAGCAATTAAAAGGGGTCTTTATGTTCATGAAATATTCAATAGGTAAAGAATCTGGAGAGCTTAGTAAAATAATAGACTGAACACATTGCCTTATTTTTCTCTTTCCTTTTAGTTGCCCTTTTGAAATAGAGCTGATGGTAATTTTGTCTCCCAAGCCTCAGCATATTGAGGATAGATTAACAAAACAAACACACTGGTCTGGGAATCAAGAGACCCAGTTATCATCTTGTCACTACATACTAGCTGTCTGGCCTTCAGCAAATCACTTTGGACCTCAGTTTTCTCTTCTTAAGGTGGGAAGACTGTTAGCTCTCTGTCTTCCTCACAGGATTACTGGGAGACCAGGTCAGTTAGTCAACAGGCTTTGGGAACTGTCAGGCATGTTACATACGCACACATATGTGTACATATGTGTAACTGCCTGTATGTATCTATGTGTGTGGCATTATTCATTTTTCGTAATCAAACATTTATTTTCTCAAACTCTCTTGAAATATACATTTTAAGTTCATTGTTACCCATTCCATGTATATTTTCTGGTTCTTTCTCACTGTACCCCCAGTCCTCCCATAACTTTAGGTATATAACTATTTTGATTCTTGTTTTAAAAGGTAGAGGAAAGAATCATTTAAGTACCATCTCCAGATTGCCTCACTTACCCGGTGATGCTAAGCATTGCCATGGAGCTGAGCTTGCAGGTGTGGATAAGAAGGAATCCTGCCTCTGAAAGCTCAGTGCTGACACACACACGCCTGTGCACACACATACATACATACACACATGTGCAAGCCCTTGACACTCAGCTGTCTCCATCTAGCGGTAGCCAGGCCTCAGGTTTCTGCATGACAATACTTTATCATCCTGGTTATGCTCCACAAATGGTCATAATGGGGCTTCCTTTGGAGAAGAGTGATTGTAAATAAGAACACAACGTCATTGCCCTGAGAGCGTAAAAAGCAGGTGGTCTCAAGGCTGTGACGCTTGGCAGCAGCTAGGCCTGATCAGCTTCTCCAGTCTCTGGGGAGATGGTTCGGAACAATTTGAATCTAAATATGAAGTTCTGGAAATGAAAAATGGAAAGTACTCTTCACCCTAGTAAACTGGAAAGGTCTGCCTTAGCCCCTGGAAGAGCCACTGTGGCTTGAGAACAGGTTAGAAGCATTATGAAACCTCATTCATTCATCCATCCATCCACCTATCTATTGATATATTTATTGAACACCTATCATGAACCAGGTCCAGTGTCTGGTTCTCTGCTTTTGTGCAAAATAGAGGTGATTATAATACAGCGTATGGTAATGGCTTCAGGACACTTTTTTCCCCCTTCTGTTTTGAAGTTATATGCAGTAGGAAAAGTAAAAGTCAGAGACACTTGTAGAAAACCATCCTGAGTTTACTTTTTACCCTTACACATTATAGCTGTGACCCAGCTTCAACTTTCTTTTTGCTCCACTAAGACATTCTTTGAATATCTCTGGCTAGTTGCTGTTGCTCTTAGAGAGGGCTGAGCTAATGATGTTGAGGGAAATGTCTGGCAGCCCAGAGTGCGGTCCTTGTTCCATCCCTTTTCTCCAGGGCCTGATTCTCTGCTCTGTAGTCCACACATCTGATTTGGTCAGTGAATACAGACTAACCATCCTCTCGTAGGCTGGTGCACACTTTCAGTCTCATAAGAGACGTGGGCAAATGAGAAGGCCCATTTATTAATTTACAAGTGGGGATGGATTCTTTCAGAGACATAAAGACTTGTGTATCCTAATCAGGGCATCCTCTTACTTACATAGAGGTAACTGGAGGTCATGTTGGTCTTCTAGAGGCTGCTTCATGAGAATGAAGTCAGAAGCAATGGAAGGTTGATAGTCTTGGGGCTATTTTGGGCGGATACCTATTGTCAGTGTATTGGTATTCATTTCCGTCATCATTTCTCTTCATTTATGTGAGTTTCTTTTCTAATAATGTTTTGCAGCCCTCGGACACTAGGTCAATGATGCCTGATTGTAATTCTAGATAGAATCTAGATATCTGCACTCCACACCTTTCAGTGTAAACACATTTGAGGTATGTCAGCAAGTACTGCCCTTTGGGTGTTCCCAATAACTCTGTGATAAGTGTGGTCGGTGTTGAGTCGTGGGTGAGGAAGGCGCTCTTACCTAAGAGTTGTGAGGCAGGAAGCTTGCTCTGGCCCTGCCCCTTAGTGCAACAGTCACTTCCTTCCCCTGCAGCTGGAGGAGGCTAGACTGAGGGAGCAATGACTGCCTGTCCAGCATTAATGCTTTGACGATCCCAAGTGGTGCTAGAGGCAGATTTGTTAGTTATTCAGGCTGCATTGAAGTGGAAGGTAATTTTTGTGCCATTACCATTTTGTTGAATGTATTCCTTTATATATCTACCATGTCTCAGGCACCTGGGAGTTAGCGGTGAGCAGAAACAAGCCTATTGTGTGCAGACTTGAAAAGGACTTTGCCATCCACATTCCACCTCTAGCCACCCCCATCCCCCACCCCAGATGCCATCACAACCATATCGTTGTACCACTGCCTGTTAGTACCTGTGTTGGATGCATGTGCCAGTGGGATCTCTGCTTTTCTGGTGATCTGTAACCTTTGACAGTGGACAGCAGTCCACTTAAAATAGGAGGAGGTGGATATCCATTTGGCTTCTCCTGTCTTTTATTTCAGAGCCTTTGGGAGAGCTGATAAGTCATTTTCTGCTGTGGTCACTAAGCCAACTTAACTTCCTCCACTCTACCACCTGTTCAGGGGTTGAATTTGTATTGATAAATGAGGAAATGTGTAGTCTTTGGTAAAGAATACAACTTTGATAAATGTTTATGTCAATTTTAGTTTTCTTGAGATGTTTTAGGAGCTATGGATGTTGATGTGGAATGTTTAAATAACATTTAAACTATTTATATGACTCTTTTGACTATCGTTAAACTGTTAGACTGCCTCCACTCCCAGCCCTGAACAGCATTCACCCCAGAAGCTGCTCCATCCCAGGCCTGTTCATAACACCAGGAGGGGGGACAGAGCGGTGAATTCTGTGCACAGTGACACATGTGCAGTGCCCTCATACCGTGCGTATTTAGTTCCATTTCTTACTGGAAGGCATAAAACTAATTGCTTATGTGCATGTTTAAACCAAAAAAATGTCCTGGCAGAAAGTGAATGCCTGGGGATATTTGTATCCACATCCCACGGTGGAGCAAACAGGAGAAGTAGTTCCAGCTAAAGGAGAAGCATAAGCTTGCCTTGAAAAATCTCTTCAATTTCCAAAATTTGTTTTATATGTTCTTTTTTGAGCAGAACAAGCCTCAAATAGTTCTTCAGCCACAGCTCAACATATATATGCTATTGAAAATGCGTGTTATTCCTTCAAATTTGCAAGAGAATAATACAAGTTGGTTTTTTTAGGGGGAGGTGTTTAACCGGCATTTTCTAAGCAGAAAAAGACAATTACAAATTACAAGAGTCTTAGAGTTTCTTAACTTCAAAGTAGGTTGCAAATAAGAGTAGCTCTATATTCCCCCAAAATACACAATGTCTGAGTTTGTTCATTACTTTTTAAATACCATGTTTTATCATAAACATGGGAAACGTAACGGCATCAAATAGTTGGTTTTATTTTAAAGAATATGTAGTGTTGGAACTTTCTTTTAGGATTAGAAAAAAAGAGTATTACATCAAGATGTATTTCTCCTTACTTATAAAGGGAATATATATTTTAACAGAGTGATTACACAGCTGCAATTTATCTGAAGCATTTTCCAAGAGTGGAGATGCCCGTTGAAACTCAGAATCAAATTTTTTTTTTCTAGACTATTAGCCGGTGAGGGGTTGTGTATAATCAATAGAGACAATAGATATTTCAAACATGGACTGATTTGATTAATAAATAATAGTGCAGAAGAGGGAATGTATTATGCTTTTCATGACTTAGGGGGTGATAATGTCTTTGGCTGTATGTCTGCACGTGTCAGTATATAAGACAGGTCCTCATGATTCGACCAATAAAGTAGGGGTTATATGTGTGGGTGCATTGTGAAGGAATTCAGTTATTAATATGCCCCCTCTCCTCTTTAAGGAAAGCCTAGAAATAAAATTGAATTTACCATTCAGTTATGAGTATTTTGAATTTATATAAATATTCACCTCATTTCTTTAAATAATGAGTTCCAGTAGGACATTGTGAATATAACTTTTTTTTTTTTTTTTTGGTGAGGAAGATTGGCCCTGAGCTAACGTCTGTCCCAGTCTTCCTCTATTTTGTATGTGGGACGTCACCACAGCATGGCTTGATGAGCAGTGTGTAGGTCCAGCCCCGGGATCCAAACCCACTAACTCCAGGTCACCGAAGTGGAGCATGGGAACTTAACCACTACGCCACTGGGCTGGCCCCAAATAGAGCTTATATTTTAAAGTTTGTTGTTCATACGTATTTTAAATAATTTATTTCAAAAAGTGTGAAATATATTTAGAAATAAATAAGAATATTTTTAAAGGTAAAAAAAGTAAACACAGCTATTTTATGAAACAAGTTTAACTCTAGGTTAGAAATGAAAGACTGTTTAAACTTAGTGACACACATCTCAGAATTTATTTTTAAATCAGCAGGTTTTTTGTACCCAGTGCTAGAAAAACAGAACCCCAGAAACTGGCACTTTGGCAAAATGTGGACTCATGGAAGTTGACTGGGAGGGGCACATTTTAAAGTGAAGTGCAAATTCCTCGTGGGTGTGTCTTTTTTCATTCAACGTGTCCTCAACATCTAGCGTGCTCTCTAGCACATAGTCTATACGTAATAAATATTTACTGCTAAATAAGAAGGTGAATTTTTTTAAAAAAAGAAGGGAGGGAGGAAAGAAAGAGGAAGAAGGGGCCTAGAAAATGGAAAAGCTTCGCAGAAAGCTAGTTTTAAAAGCTTTTTAACATGTTAATTGTAGCCACTTCAGCCACCAAGTCTCTAAAGCTTTCCTAGGGGAGGTGATGGAGACAGAAGGGGAGAAGTGCTCTTGGGGGAATTGCTGCAGGACTGTCACAGGTACCACGATCCAGCTCAAATTTAGGGTTTATGTGCAGACACCTGTATTATCACCATGGCTCTCACTGAGCCGGGAAATGAGTTTTCTGCTGACGACAAGAGCTGAGAGCATGGGGAACAATGGTTAAGTGTTGTTATTTGGTACTAAATGTATTTCTCTGTATTGTGGTATAAGATGAGAGAACTCTGCAAACCCAGGAGATGGCTGGGAAGGAAAAGGTGACTTGTAGGATGTTGTTACTCCCGTTGAACCAGCATGCCGTGTCTGCATTCCCAATGCTAGCAGCGTTAGTTAGCCAGACGCCTCATACTAGGAGGATCTTGCAGACAACCTTAGGTCAATCCACTGGAGTGTAAGGTTTTATCTAGAAAAAGGACCTTCAACGAGTGAGCAAGGCTTTTATTATTTATTACTCCTTTCACAGTGTTGAAAGCAGGTGGAGCTGTTTTCCCAGCTATACAGAGTAACGCACACTTGAAAAATACTTGGAGAAATTTTGAATTATCCAAGGAGTAATTTTTTTAAAGAAAAATTTACATTTCTTGAGCATCTGTTATATGCCACATTCTTTTAGATGCTATTAAATTTGGGGGATTTTTTTTTGTGTTTATTTTTTTAATTGAGATATAATTCACACACTATGTAATTCACCTTTTAAAAGTGTCCATTTAATCATTTTTTAGTATATTCACAAAGCTGTGCAACCATCACTACTGTCTAATTCTGGAACATTTTCATTACTCTCAAAAATATCCTGTTAGCAGTTACTCCCCATTTCTCCCTCCCCTCATTCCTAGGTAATCATTAATCTACTTTCTATCTCTATGGACTTGCCTATTCTGGACATTTCATATAAATTGAATCATGTGATATGTGACCTTTGGTGTCTGGCTTCTTTCACTTAGCATAATGTTTTCAAGAGCCATCTATTTTATAGCATGTATCTGGACTTCATTCCTTTTTATGGCTGAGGAGTATTCCATTGTGTAGATATACCTCCTTTGTTTATCCATTCATTGATGAACATTTGGCTTGCTTCCACTTTTTGGCTATTATGAACAATGCTGATATGAACAATTGTGTGCAAGTTTTTGTGTGGATGTATGTTTTTATTTCTCTTGGGTATATACCTAGGAATGGAATTACTGGGCCATATGATAATTCTGTGTTTAACTTTTTGAAGATCTTCCAGACTATTTCCAACGGTGACTGAAGCATTTTATGGCCGTCTTAGTGGGTGTGAAGTGATATCTCACTGTGGTTTTGATTTGCATTTCTCTAATGACCAGTGATGTCAAGCATCTTTTCTTGTGCTTATTGGTCATTTGTATGTCTTCTTTAGAGAAAGGTCTAGGAGTAATTTTGTTTGGTATTATTATGCATTTCTGAATTATTCAGGGCACAAAAATTGAGTCAGACTTTAATTCAAACCATCACTAAACATTTATTGAGCACCTTCTATGTACCTGCTGGTAATTGCTTGGGAAGATGGCACTCGTAGGTACTTTTGAGTGAGATCATCTCTGAAGAAATCTTTGAATGCTTTGATTATGACTTTACATATTTTTAAAAATAAATCTCTTTATTTTGCCTGAATTTTGTAATAAATTGTATTTTAGCATTATTTCTGATGCTTAGAGAATCTATTGGTTTATTTAATTATTTAACAAAACCTTAGTTAGCATTTATTATGTATGAATCATTATTGTAAGCACTTTAAAAGTATCAACTCATTTAATCCTCATTACAACCAATAGTAGATATTATTGTCATCCCCATTTTACAGATGAGGAAGCTGAGACACAAAGAGATCAAGTAACTTGCTCAACACCACACAGCTAGTAAGCCAATATGGCTCTGGACCACCTGTCTTAAACTACCATGCTTTGCTGTTCCACTTCTGCTATGTTGTCTCACTCACATATAGTATTTGGGATGAGGAGTATGTAAGCCCAATCATGCATTCATTTAACAAATATTTGTTGAATGCCTACCCTGTGCCAGCCACCATTCTAGGCACTGAGTAAGCACCAGTGAAGAAATTGAGCACAGCCCCTGCCTTTATGGGGTTTCTCTTCTAGTGGACAAGAGAGATCATATCCTGTAATTGGAAAGACCTATTATCTATGAGGTGGTATTAAAAAAAAGTAACACGTGGTAAGGAGAGAGAGAGTAGTGGAGTAGTGGAAGGAGTGTTTAGGTAAGGAGTCAGAGGGGGCTTTTCTGACTAAGTGACATTTGCACAGCAATGGGAATGAAGTGAACCATAAAGGTGTCCAGAAGAAGAGCATTCCAGACTGAAGAAACTGCAGGTGCAAAGGCCCTGAGATTGGAGCTTGATTGGCAAGCTCCAAGAACAGAAAGGAAGGTGTTTTTAAAGAACTGATATCTGGAGAAGAGACTGTTGTGAGGAGCAGAGACAAGCTGTTGCAATGGTTGCATTCCCTGCATGATGGTTGCAATGGTGCAGGGAAGGAGTGTTGATGGTCTGGAGTAGGATGAAACATGACTTGGATTTGGTAAATATTTTCAAGGGAGGACTAAATGATTTGCTGATGGTCCATGTGGTTGTGAGAGAAAGCTAGGAGTCAAGGTCAAATCTAAGTTTCTTGGTCTGAGCTACAAGGTGTATGGGCCTGCCGTGTGTTGAGTTATGGAACACTGAGGGAGAGCATTCTTGGTAGAAGAATTGAGAGTTCATTTTGAATAGGTCAAATTTAAGATGCTATTAGGTCTCTGAGTAGAGATATTGAATAGGCTGTAGAATTAGGAGTCTGGCATTAAGGGAAGACGTCCAGGCTGGAGATTCAGACTTCAGCGTTTTCAGTATATTGGTGGTATCAAGACCCATGGAAGTGGCCAAGACACCAAGCTAGAGCATGTGGAGAGAAGAGCAGAGATCTGAAAGCTGAGCTCTGAGGTGCTCCTGTTCAGAGATACCCAGGAGGTGGGGGATGCAGGAAAGGAGACTGAGAAAAAACAGCCAGTGAAGTAGGAGCTAAACGAAGCAGCAGGATGAAAAGAGTGTTTCAAGAGAAGTAGGTGAGGCATAAGCTGGTCTCTGATATAAGTCTCCTCAGGCTCTGAGTGGTTGAAGTGAGGAATGGAGGAAATATTATCTGAAGTCAGAAATGGGCAACTCTACAAATCTGTGTTGCTGGCAGTAAAAAATCATTGGTGCCTTTTCGTTAGATCCCCTACTTTAAAACATGTCTGCTTGCTCACTTTTCTCTATAGGATGAGTCTTATCTGCTTAGCTTTGCATTCCAGATGCTTCACAACCTGGCTCATCCCACCTCTTCTCTAGCTTCATCTTCCACAACCCTCCACCCCCAATCCCAGACAAACTCTACTATCAATCTGGCAGTGTTGAGCTGCTTCTGCCATCCCATCTGTTTGGCCCATCATTTCTTCCCTTTCATTCCCTGATAGAAGTTTACTCATCCTTAAATGCACAGCTCAGATGGTATGTTCTGTGGAAAGCTTTCCCCTGCTACTCCAATATGGACTTAACTGGGTTTTCTCTTAATACCTGTGTTATTGAGGGTTCTCCAGAGAAACAGAACCACTAGGTAGATATTTATCTCTAAGACAAAGAGATTTTAAGGAATTGGCTTATGCAGTTGTAGGGCTGGCAAGTCTGACATTTGCAGGGCTATAAGAATTGATGTTGCAATCTTGAATCCAAAATCCACAGAGCAGGTAGAGCAGGTCTGCAGGCAGGAAACTCAGACAGTTTCTATCTTGCAGTTTTAAGGAAGAATTGCTTCTTCCTCAGGAAACTCCAGTTTTTATATTAAGACCTTTAACTGATTGGATGAGGCCCACCCACATTATGGAGGGTAATCTGCTTTACTTAAAATCAGTTTATTAAATGTTAGTCACATCCACGAATACCTATACACCAACATCTAGATTAGCGTTTCACCAAGCAATTGCGCACGTTAGCTGAGCCAAGTTGACACATAAAGTTAACCATCACAATAACTTAACACCTTGCTCATTCTGAGCTTCTGTTTTGGGTGCAACTGAGTGTACCATATTATATACTGGACCATCTATTCCAAACCCATATCAGTTCTCTATTGCCCCTCCCCCCCATAGCTGTAGCAGCTCAAAACAACATTTATACTCTTAGATTCTGAGGGTTGGGGATCTGTGAGTGGCTTAGCTAGCTAGTTCTGGCTCAGGGTCTCTCTTAAGGTGGCCGTCACAATATTGACTGGGGCTTCTGCCATCTCAAGATTTGACTGGGGTTGAAGAATCCGCTCACATAATTGTTAGCAGGCCTCAGTTCGTCACTGGCTGTTGGCCAGAGAATTTAGCTGCTCACTGTGCAGGCCTTTGCAACACAGCAGCTCGCTTCCCCAGAAAAGTGGTCCAAGAAAGAGAGAAAACCCAAGACAGAACCCACAGCCTTTTATAACCTAGTCTTGGAAGTGGCATACCTTCACTTTTGTTGTATGTTTGTCACATAAACGCATCCTAATCCAATGTGGGAAGGGACTAAACAAGGGTGTGAATATCAGGAGGTAAAGATCTTTGGGGGCCAACTTGGAGGATGGCTATTGCAAAAGGAGCACCCCTGTCATTTCAGCTTCTCCCCCTCTACATGCCAATTATGGCGTATGGCACATAGAAGACATGTGCTCAGTGGATGTTTATGGAATGAATAACTGATTGAATGAGGAAACAGGCCTGGAGAATGTGAAATAATGTTAAAGTTCTGATTACATTTCCCACTAGAAAATAATGTATAAAAGGGAAGAGTAAGAGTTTCTTTCCCAAGTTATTGGAAATTTTTTCGGCACATTTTTACTGTCTAATCATGGTGTCCACAAACATTTTTAAAAATATATTTAAGGGTCATATTAACCCTGATCACTTTGCTTTTTTCCTCTAAATATAATTGAAATAATTTGCACTGTGGTTTTTTTTTTTTTTTTTGGTGGAGTGGGTGTTGGGTGACATCTGGGTCAACAAGGAAGGTAGTTTTGGAAGGGAACCAGTTATGGTAGAGTGGGCCTGGGCAGTGTTGGTTGCAGCAGTAGAGAGTTTAAGATGGCGGGCGGGCGCTGCATACTGAGATTCACATGGATGTGGGAATGGGAGGGAGGATGCTTAAGAAAACCTCACTTTCTCACAAATATAACATAGCATTGTGAAATGTTGCTTTAAATTTTAAATTCCGCTTTAAAACCTAATGAAAAGTAAAAGCATATAATGGTCAAGATCATCTGAGTCTTTTCATTGTTTTTCAATCTACTTCATTGGAACCATATTTCTGGCTAAAGTATTGGAAATTTGTATCACTGGCAGCTGTCACCAACTTTCTTTAATTTTTGAGGGGCCCATGCAGTGGTTTATTGTGAATTCTTATAAATCATAGGAACTTCTATTTTCTAAATGAAAAATGCCCCAGTGCTGCAAAACACTTGTTTGATTTATTTATTTATTTTTTTGGTGAGGAAGATTGTCCCTGAGCTAACATCTGTGCCAATCTTCCTCCATTTTATGTGGGATCCCACCACAGGGTGGCTTGACCAGCAGTGCTAGCTTTGGCATCCAGGATCCGAACCTGTGAACCCTGGGCTGCTAAAGCAGAGTGTGCAAACTTAACCGCTGTGCCACTGGGCCGGCCCCTGACTTAATATTTTTAATTTAAATAAAGTAGGAATTTGGGGACTTTCCTCCTCTAGTTGCAGGCCTGGGTTGGTCAGAACTGTCACATTTCCCTTCGATAAGAAGACTAGGGACTACTCCAGCTTATCAGTGGGAACAGCTGAAACAAACAGATGAGGAAAATCGGAATGTATTTGAAAGGAAGGCTCAACTGGTCAGACACACTAAAATCAGCATGTACATCATTGGAGACAAAAATGAACGTGTGATGAAGAAAACGTTTAAAGGAGAAAGGCACAGAACGGCTGGGAAAACAAGAATTGGTTTTCCTAGTAGAGAATAAAATTTGCTATACCTGAAAAAAAAGTCAAAGAGAAATGGGTTTCTGTTCCCTTGAACATAAAAATTTTAAAAATAGAATTAGAAATTAGAAAGCAAGAAAAAAAATGTTGAAAAACACATGATAATTTCTATTAAAAACTGAACCATCTCTGCCAGCCTTCACTGAGTTGAGCCTTTTGCCCAAAATGCTTTTTTTGAAGAATCATATTTAACTGATAGCAACAGAAAATATTTTCATGAATAAGAAAATATTTTTAAACGTTGTTTCCATCTATCTGCATAGCACAAACCCCAGGGAGGGACCCTTGCTTCATTTGTGGGGCTCATGGAGCCATCTGAGGTGGTCAAAGTTACAGATGTTTGCTTAGGGTTATGGCATGGAGCTATAGACTCACGGGTCTTCCTTTTGCAAAGGGCTTCCTCTTTGTTCCCTGTTCATCAGCCCTACTCACCAGCCAATGACGTGATGATAGAAATCCGTGTCTCGACTTCTACAAGAAGTCGCTAAGCGCTCTCGAGGTAAAGACTGTTTTGAGTCAACTCTATCCTTCAAACTGGCTGTTGAATGAATGAGTGAATGTGGAAAAATAGGCATTCTAGTTTGACTATCATAATGAAGTTGAATTTCAACAAAGTTTATGAAAGTTTTAGAGGTCTATGAATCATCAACTCTATACCTTTCCTTTCCCCTAGAAACTCAAAACATACAAGGACTGTCAAAGAGATGCAACCAAATACATTCTTAAGAGTCTCTTGCCCAATGGCTATCATGCTGTCTTGCTTTTCAGAAACTGGCACCACAATCTTTTTGCTTCTCTCTCTCTCTCTGACTCTCCTTCTATAGATAGATATAGATATAGATATATAGGTATACACACACACACACATGTATATAATGGCCTTGCGTATATATGACATTGCTGTTTAACAAAAGCAGTTTCCTCCAGTTCTGAGTTCTGATTTCTTGCGATATGAAAGGCCTATACAGGACTCATCACATATGAAAAAGGTCCCTTCTGAAACATCAGCTACCTTGGCACACAGACCTGGTTATCACTGTATGTTCTCTACCTCAAAGCACTATTTTTATTTCTCTTTGTGTAGCATCATCATCCACAGCAGCAGGTATGTGACCACATATTGACTATAGACATTGCTTCGCCTTGTTCTGTCACCACATGTACCCCACCTCTTGGCTTATCCAAAAATTCCAGAAAAATCCTCAGCTTGGCTCAGCGTGGGTGAGATGCCCACCCTGGAGCAATCAACTGAAACCAACACTGGGTCATACTGCACGTGGCCCCTCCCTTAAGGACGGTAGGAAGAGTGGCTACTGGATCCCATGAGTACCCACTGCATCATAACAGATGAGCCAGTATTTTATTTGTAACTTATAAGTTGGTTTTGTTGTCACAGAAGGTTGTTTTGTTTTTTTAATCAAGATAGATACTTTCTTTGTTTTAATGACTGTTCTTGGGATAAAGAATTGATGCTAAATAAATCTGCTAGACTAGTGACCACGAGAACCCTATAAGCTCCTGTAAGCAAAGGACCAAGGTCTGACTCTTCAGGTTAGGGCAGGGCAATTGGTGAACTCTTAACCTGGGTGCATGCAGACAGCAGGCCTAATGAAAGATATTCCCTTGTAACTTATCTAAACTCTGCTTCTCAATGTGCAGGAATTTGAGCACAGACCTGGGCTACCTGTTTGCTGGTTTTGGCCCTGGTCCCCGATACTGAGAGTGATATGAAAGACAAAGTCAGGGTGAAATGAGCAATAAAAGCAGATCCTACAGGTCAGAGCATCAGACTTAAGCGTTTAGGCAGAGAGGGGGAATTTAGATAAAAGACAAAAGCTTGGAACTAGAGTGCCAAACCAGAGCAAAAATATCCGGAAAGGAGGGTAGAAACAGAATTAGCTGGAATTATGGCTTAGCCTCAAGAAATCCTTCTAGGGTTCCTTTAAACCTTGGGAGGGAACCACGAAAGGCGCTGAGCTGATTCTGACACGACAATAATGACAGAAATAAGAGCAGCTAACATTGTTAAACACTGTGCCAAAATGTATGCTGACGGCTTTATAACAATGATCTCATCTGGCAGACCAGATTTTATATTTAGTTTATTTTAAAATGTAGATCCTACATTACGTTTCTATGTAAAGAACTCAAGGAGTGTGGTTCCTTCTTATGCATTCCTTTCAGCACATAACCTTTGGGAATATTTTGATGAATCCTTAATTTTCTGACATGCAATGATTTTAGATTAGATTTTTAATGTGGTGGTGATAGGGTTTTACGGCTTGTCCTCCTCAGTTGCTTGAGAACATTCTGGTGAGCTGTTAGTCCTGTACTTGTGTGTAATTGTCATTTCTCTGGCACTTGGCTAATATAATCATCAGGAAGTCATTGCTTTTTTTAGCCCTTAAAAATGTGCTATTTACCTAATTACTATGGTTTTTCTGTAAGAACTTTTAGTTCTTATTTAGCAGTTATTTGAACGTCACTAATACCTCTATGACAACGTGTATTCCAACATATCATTTTGGTCACCTTTAAAAGGTTTAGTTTTTTCTTAGGATTTTTGATTGTCCGGTGAACACATGAGACTGCTTTGTTCTGAATTTTAATGGCCAGTTAGGGAAGAAAGCACCACTTTTTGTTTCAAATATATTTTGCCATGAGCGTATTTTTTCCCCTGTAATTCAAAATATTGTATGTGTATCAGGCTTATAACAAGCTTAATTCAAATCGTACATGTAAATATATTTTGTCTACTGGGCTTTTCTGTTAACATTCTTGAGTTTTTGTTTTAGCATCATAATGTGCTGCCTTCTACATTAGAACAAAAGCCCCCGAATGTCGGTTCCATCAGCTGACAATACCAGTTTTGTCTCTTAATTAGAAAAGAGAATAAAGCTGTTTGGGGGTGTCAATAAAATGACAGATGCATCATTAGCAGACGGCTATGGTGGATCAGTTCTGTGCAAATACTTGGAATGGAATTAATAGGAATTTCTGCTAGCATATTTAAATCACAGGCTTGGGGGAAGAAAGCAATGTTTTAATGCAGTGAACTAGTAAAAGAAAATGGGAGTGAACGACCAGTTAAGACTGAATTAAGAGTGTAAGAGAAATCAAGTTGCAATAGAGAATATATTACTGAGAATTTTATATATTATTAATATATCACAAATGAGCCATTATGGGTATTGTATGATTAATTCATTTAATAAATATTTATTGAGGGTCTACTACATGCCAGGTGGTAAATTTAATGAGAGAGTGTAAGCCCTGAGTCCAGACCCAATTGACTTTCCCTTATAATTAGTAGGGCAAAATTTCAATTGAATCATAAATCTCTGAAGAGGTTCTTCGAAGTTTTTGCACTGAATGGTCTCACACTGTGTAAAACCCATGTCCCTCAGTGTGATTTGAAGGAGAATTCCATTTAGTCCATATTTCCTGAATGGTTGGCAAGGTTACTTTAGCAAGTACAGGCAGGTGCACGTGAGTGTGTCATGCGCATGATGTTATATCATGTTATTCAGCAATCGAGAAGCACTTTATTCACGAAACTAACTGCTGTGCATCTTCAATTATTGTGTTCCCAATGCTTAAAGTAGTGCTCCCATAAAGTAGTCAGCAATAAATATTTATTAATGAATAGTTGAGAAAACAATTCGTGTAAAACTGAAGACAAGCAATAGACTAACTGGATAAATTTTAAGAAAGACATGAATTCTCTTGCTAGAAGACCTTCATTTTGTTTGAAAGCTATTCATTTGTATATTCATTCTGTGGACACTTAGAGCACTTGAGCTGTTCCATGTGCAGTGATAGGACTGGGTGATGAGAAGTGAGACCCACAGTGCCTGCCCTCCAGGGGCTCCCAGTTACCCTTCTTATGCTGAGTGATTCTGGCCAAATTAGAGATCTCCTTGTGATGCATCACCCCGTCATGCAGAAGATACAAAATGTCACAGCCCTCTAAGGGTTGGCTTTTAAGCTGTGTAAAAAATGTCATTTTTCTTGTAAGTCTCTGCAGGAAAAATGTATCTGCCTTTAGTCAAGACCTGGGTACAGAATATCGTGGAGACCCTGAGATTATGCCTGGAAATTTCAGCTGTGTCCCGTCAGGAACTACCCTGCTCTCACTTCTTGCTTTCACTCCCCATTTCAACCACTTCTGTTCCAATGTGGTATCTAGTGTATTTTACACCAGAGAGGATTTTTAATATTCCTTCTTCTATATGATCGTATCGTTTAATGATAAATTATGTAACAATCGGTAATAAGTATTTTCTTAATATTTTAGTTTTTTAAATTAATAAAGAAGAAATTTCAATTTAATAGATATTATTCAAAATCAGTAAAATACTTCATGTATTAACTAAAATTTGCATTTAGCAAACAAAAATATTACATCTTGTGGTTTGCATTGTTTTATTGTTTAAAATTTTAAGCGTAAATAAAAATTCCAGAGGGTTACATAGAATGACAGAATTGTAACACCGGTTCTGTTTCTTCCCCGTACAATCACTGTGCTCGCGTATTTATTTAGGATCTACTGTTCAAGTGAAGGACTAGGGAGAACCACGAGGTTAGGAGACATGAATTACATTACATTCATTATGTCTTTTTGAATAGTTAAGAACTTACTCTTGAAATAGATGCATGTAGCTGAATCTGGGTGTGTCAGGAGGGGCAACTGTATGACTGGTAGTTTTTCTAATTTCACTTTCATCAGAATACCATGTTCATGAAGGGAAATGTAAGAAAAATTTGCTAATATGCATAAGCCAACAATCGCTTAGAATTTAGATCAACAAAAGACTTTTTAGAATGAGGAGTATTTTATCATGAACATTGTTTAGAATTGGTGGCTCATGGTGATAAGTAAGTGCAAACGGACTTTTAGTGGTCTTGCCATTGGTTTTCAATTCTCTGCAGAGTGCCCTCCTTATTGCCTGCATCCTGGGGGAGCCCCTCCCACCATTCTGCCCTTGGTCTGCCACTGCACTGGACTACCTCCTTCCACCTGTGGACCCAGGCCTACCTGAACATAAATCCAGGGTTTTCCTCAGGCAGACCTTAGGGGTGCCCACTGGCCCTTACCCAGACTCCTGTCTAGACCCTAATCTCTGTTTGTGGGACCATTTGACTGCTCTGACCCATGTGTTCCCAGAGTATGGCTCTCTGCTATTACTCTACCCTGGTACAACTCCTTGGCTTACTTGACATTCTAGACCTTGTGACTTGTCTGCCTGGACATGCTGTGCTAACCTGCCCCTCTTTGCCTTTATTGCCACTGATCTTTCTATCTTATGCTGCTAGTCTGCTCACCTCACCTTTTGCCTTTGTCCATGCCTCCCTGGCATGTTTGCTGGCCCAGCTTCGTCAGGATACAACCTGTTTCCTTGGCTTTGGTGGTCAGCAGTTGAGGAGTAGCAAATTGATAAGTAAAGGTATGTTTGTGTAGATTTCTTCCGGTAGGTCTGTAGGTAGGGGTGGGGTACAATATTGCTTTAACCAACTCAGAGCCCTGGGAAATGCCAACTAACTGAGGCAAAGGACAATGAAAGCACCTGCCTGCTTGCCATCTCCTGCTCCCATGTGCTGTTTCACTGAAGTGACCTGGTAGAGGGCTTCTGGGGCTTTCTCTGGGCTTCTCAAGTCTTTCTTCACTCTTGCCCATTTTTCACAGTTGTGCCAGAGGTATTTTTTAAATACTCCATCTTGCACCTAATAAAAAACCTTTGATGACTTTACACTTCCAGTCTGGTCCAGATCTTTCTAGCTGGTTTCCAGACACCGGACTGCCCTCTCTACCCTATCCTCCCTTCTCCACCCACCCCCAACCAATTCCTGCCCTGTCTTGGTTTGTGCTGATTCCTTCTCTTCATCCTTCTATTCCATCTGCTAAAATTCTGCTTACCCTCCAAGGCACCATTGCCCTGTGATGCCTTCCCCAAACCCCTCCCTACCCAAGCTGGGTCCCTGCTGTCTTCTCTTCACCCCATGGCCATCAATGGATGCCTGCAGGACAACTGCTACATTGTATAGCAGTTTGATTTGTTGTCACCTTCCCATATCAGCCTCAGGTCTTCCAGAGGAGAGACTGTGTTTTATTCATTGTGTCCAGTGCCCAGTTGGTTATGGGTGATAGGCTGCAGATACTTTAGTTTTTTAAAAAACTTGTTAAAGCATGACAGTTAGGCAAAAACAAAACCACTGTCATGACTTCATGAATCACTGATCTTACTTACTTACTTAGAGATACGCTTTGTCCCAGAGTTTGGAGTGAAGATACCCGTAAAGTGGTCCAAACCGCCAAATTTAAAGAAATCAAAAAGAATACAGACAAGTAGCCCTATGAAACTCAGTGGACTGAAGCTATCATTGTTGTCCAGAACATCATCTAATACTTGCTATTCATGGTTAAGACCTCCAGTCATAAAAAATAATCTTTAAATTATGATCATTGTGTAATGATGTTGAGTCAGGGAAATTTGTGATAAAATTTACCGATATTGCTATCCTGAACATATTGTAACGGTTACAGCTATATGAAACTGACTCATCAAAAATATTCCATTTTTCGGGGCCGGCCCGGTGGCGCAGAGGTTAAGTTCGCACGTTCCACTTCTCGGCGGCCCGGGGTTCGCTGGTTCGGATCCCGGGTGCGAACATAGCACTGCTTGGCAGCCATGCTGTGGTAGGCGTCCCACGTATAAACTAGAGGAAGATGGGCACGGATGTTAGCTCAGAGCCAGGCTTCCTCAGCAAAAAGAGGAGGACTGACAGTAGTTAGCTGAGGGCTAATCTTCCTCCAAAAAAAAAAAACAACAACAACAACAACAAAAAATCCATTTTTCTATGATCCAAAACAAAGGTATTGCTTTATTTTTCGTTAATAGCACTTGAGGTATACGTGAGTTTTAACTGGTAGTGAGTCTGCTCAGAGCTAGGTCACCATGAAAGATTCTTCTGTGTACTACATAATGTTGTAAACGTTACTTGCTTAGTTTCTGCCAGAAAGAAAGTGCCCAATTCACTTTATCTTTGTATCTTTTCATGTAATAGCCCCAAGGTGAGGAAAATAAGCTGGGGAATCAACGCCATTGCTTATTATCACCAGTTTTTTAAAGTTATAACTACTTATTCATGCATTCATTCTTTCAACAACCATGTATCAAACACTTGCAGTATGCCAGGCACCTTGTCAGGCTCCAGGCAAACCAGGTTCATCAAGGTCCAGTGTATATGCTGTTGACACACAAGGAAGTCTCCTTGATAGCATAACGTGTCCTGTGCCAATGACAAAGGTGGGTACTCACAGCTTTGCGAGCACAGGCTCTGTTGAAAATGGAAACACCAAAGCACAAGAGAAAAAAATGGAGATGAATTTAAAATGTCTGTCTCTGCGTTCTAGCTATAGTCAGTACTCAGCTGCTAAATCCAGCAAAAATTCCGTTGCTTTAATTAATTTCTTTGTGCCGATTCTTCCTAGTAAGCCTTAATTTTAACAAAGTTAATTAGGTTGAAGATTAAAAATCCCATTAGTGTCGATCATTCACTTCTTGGCTCTGTCAACAAGGTGCTAAAACCTTGCTCAGTTCTGGAGGGAGGGGCAGAAGGAGGGAAGGGGCAAAAAGGAGCGCTCACGCTAGCTGTTGCGCATTCTTCAGGACCGGATTCTTAATACCGTTTTTAAGCCGTTAGATGGCTATCAAATATCATTGTCACTTAAAGGTATATTTTTGTACTTTTCCAAACATCTCTTATCTCATATCGTTTAGACCTGTGGCTGTTTATTTGCCAAGAGATCCATGGCAATGGTACGTTTGCTGAGAAACTCTATCCCATCTACTCTGATTATCTAATTTGCAGGTTTGCAGGGCATGGATTTTTAATCAAGGACCTGTTTCCACTGTCACCTTGTCTGCCCGTTTATTATAGTTAAAGGCTGAATGGTGGCTAATATCTCACCCAGAGCAGGAAAGAACAAACAATTAATAGAATCATGAATTACCTGCCGGTCATAATGCTGTTCGAAACACTGTTTTCATTGAGTTATGCTTTCTGCTTTGGCTCCCACACCTGACTTACAATGGCAAGAATTGCAGAAATTTAAACACGTATTGTTAACGCTCACTTCTAGGAAGTGGCTATGGTGCTAATGTGGCAGCCACACAGACAGAAGGGGAGCCGAGACCTGAGACCCAAGCAATGGAGCACAAGCCACAGGCCTAAACGTATTATCTTGTTCACAATGGAAAGTCATTAATGGGAAGGAGCCCAGAGAGGGTGGAGGTGGCAGGAAGCCATCTGAAATCAAGTTCAGACAGGGACATGGCAAGGGCATTCCACTTGCTGAAGAGAGTTGAAGGCCAGGGGGAATTTGATCAAGGGTTTGGATTAGAAAAACTGAGTAAACGTTATGCAGAAGAGTATTTTCCACGCAGATTAATCTATAAACAAGATGAGGCACAGCCCCATAAGACTTGTCTAGGACCTCAGGGCCCACAAAAGATAGAGAAACTCCAAGAGACTGGAGCTAATGGGAGGCTAGGTAGGTACAGGAAGCTTTCAAGGAGTGTTTGTTTGGAGCAGAGAGGGGGTATATAGTGGTGCAGAGAATGTTCTGCACATAGTGGATCATCAGAAGGGTTGGGTTTGCAGGGGAAAGCCTGATATTTTTCCTTAAGCCACTGCCTGTAAATCCCTACCATTGTCATTATTATCATTATGTGCATAGCTTGAATCAGTGTGAATAGGTGGGGCCACAACAGGCTGACACATGAAATGCGATAAAACAGAGTTTCGTTTATAAGTGGTCCCTTGCTAAAGGATCATTGAAAACTAGGGCCTCGGGCAAGCTCTGTAGAGATGGTTTCCTGTCAAGAACCTATCGGTAGGCTTGGCTTGTCTTCACCTGGAGAATAGAAGTACCTATTCAGGTCAGAAGAAAGGTGAGATTTCTTCAGGTGAAATATGTCTCCTTTTGGGCTTCAAGCTCATCATTGAAATAATGAAGGTGACAAACAAAGTTATTTCTGTGGTCCATTTTAATTCTAAAAATGTGATTCATGGCCCAGCCCCAGTGGCCTAGTGATTAAGTTCAGCATGCTGCATTTCAGTGGCCCAGGTTCGGTTCCTTGGGGCAGACCTAAATCACTCGTCTGTTAGTGACCATGCTCTGGTGGTGGCTCGCATACAAAAAAGGAGGAAGATTGGCACTGGATGTTAGCTCAGGTGAATCTTCCTCAGGAAAAATAAAGTGTGACTCTTGGCTGTAAAAGAGTATATTATCTCTGCTTAACAAATCATGGTCTTCCCCTTTCCCTTCTCTGCTAAAAAAAGCTCTTCAAATATACCACCTATGATCCCTCCCTCCAAAAAAACATAGCCCCGCTGCTGTGGAAATCCTGTTCAAGCCTGTTGGGTAAAGGATTCTGTCTGTTTCTCAGAGGGTAGCTGTTAATTAAGTCTTTAGCACCACCTCTTATCTCTTCACACACTCCCCGTTCTGGTCAACCTCTACTGCCTGTGAGAGCCTGCTGGAAAATGCAGCAGAGTACCTTCTCTGTTCAGAGCATCAGCCTCTACTCAGGCTTTTTGCATCACAGATCAAGACAGGCAGGAAAGAGGTCTCAGAGGGACAACCTGCGAAGGGACTGACAGCACAGTCCTGACTCACTCAGTTAATCCCTCCCAACAAGTGGAATCATCATTTTAAGACACAGTTTCTCTACTAGAAACTTTTGAACCTTTAAAGAAGCCAGCCCGCCCCATCCTTCATCATTCCGAGTATCCTGTTCTGGAATGGCTTCACACTGGCTCATTTTGTCTAGGCCCCTAGATCTTGAGCCGGTGGAGGGCGGGATGCTGCGTCTTGAGGTGTAACTAGAGAAACTCTGAGTCTGGCTTTCTTATGGATAGCTTCCGAAATGGATGTTGCAATTTGCCGTTGTACCTCATTTACTTTTTCAGTTGAACGTGACTACTCTGTTCATATATTTGCGCACATGAAACCCAAGTGAACAGAATGAGTATTGTTTTAGGCAAAGCTAAACACTAATTCTTATATATCACTTGAAAACCTGCAATCCAAGAAATATTATTAAAGAACAAATGGAAGGGGGCTCACCAGCTGATGATTGCCCTAGCATTTGCCTACTTTTGTTTTTTAGCCACAACATACACCTCATATTCTCACATTCAGAACCAGTTTATATGTGCTAAGAAATATAAGCTTCAAGTCTGCATTCCTTGAGAGGTAGGTCCGGTCTTGCTGCGCCGTCTGAAATCGTTGTCCGGCCCAGATCTCCCCTCACTGATCTGAGTTACATCTTTTGTATGATAGGACATCGCTTGGGTTAAGGTTTGGAGGAATCTCAACTTCTTCTCCAGCATCCTCCCCCTCTCCTCATACACACACACACACGTACACACACCACATTCAGTAATAAAGGTAGTAAATGTGATTGGCCACGTAGTAGGAATCATAGACAAGAAAGATGAAACACAGGATCTTTTCTCCCTGATAAATAACGCATCAAGTCTGGTGGGTTTAGAGTGGGTGAGTGTTTATGCGCTTTGAAGGAAGGGAGGAGGAGATGGGGGTAAGAAGAGGCAGAACAGGCTGAGAACGGGATATTTGCTCTGCTTTGTCTACCAACTGTGTTATATCTCTATTGTTTTCAAATTAGTGCAGGTAAAAGGAATTGCATACCCAGAACAACTTAATCAGTCACCTCCATTCATTAATCAAGTCAGAAACAAGAGCCTCGGCTCCAAGTGTGTGTAATTTCAGCTTGGAGGAAACTTTCTTCTCATTAAGGTCTTAAACTCTCGGCGTGTTTCTTGGTTACTTGAAATTAGAATGGCCAGTCTTCTGTAAGATCATATTACTAATCTGCTCATTATTTATTCAGAATAATTTACTGAGTGCATACTATGTAAATCACTTTATACAAGTTTTGTGGAAGGAACGGAAAAAGTAATGAGAATATCAACTCCTGTTTCAGCTTAAATGTCACCACTTCAGAGAAGCATTCCCAGACCCTCCAGGCTAAGTGTAGCTCTCCAGCCACTTGCAATCGTATTGGCCTTGCTTTATTTTCTACACAGCCTTGTCACTCACTATATTTCTTTTGATTAGTGATATGTTTAAGTGATTAAGTGATTAGTTTTCCTCTAGAAGAATGTAAGTTCCATGATAACAGAATCTTAATCTTGTTCAACTTTTATACTAGTCCGTGTTCTCCAGAAAAAACAGAACCAGTAGGACCACATAAACAATGGCAGTGCCATAAGATTAGTACCATATAGCCTAAATATGTAGTAGGTTATACCATCTAGGTTTGCATAAGTACACTCTATGATGTTCTCACAATGATGAAATCACCTAATGACACATTTCTCAGAATGTATCCCCATCACTGAGCAATGCATGACTGTATAGATAGATATATATGTATATACTTGTGATATGTCTATAATATATGTATGTATATGACATATTTGTATATTTTTTATATACGTGATTTATTTTAAGAAATTGGCTCAAGGGATTACAGGAGCTGTCAAGTCTAAAATCCATAGGGCAGGATGGCAGGCTGGAGACTTCCAGGCAGGAGCTGATGCAGTCTTGAGGCAGAATTTCTACTTCCTCAGGGAAAATTCAGTTTTGCTTTTAAGGCCCAACTGATTGGGCAAACTCCACCCCCGTTATTGATGGTAATCTCCTTTTCTTAAAGCCCTCGGCTTGTAGATGTTAATTGCATCTACAAAATACCTTCACAGCAACACCTAGGTTAGTATTTGATCCAGGAACTTGGTACTGTAGCCTAGCCAAGTTGATCCATAAAACTAACCATCACACCTCTATATCTCTAGAATTTAGAGTAATGCCTGGCACGTGGTGGATAGTCAATATTTGTTGGCTACCTACTAATTAATTCATAGAATAGGCCTTACAAGATACCCAATAAGATATGACCCTGCCCTCCTGTGCTTATGATCTGGATGGGAAGATACAGTCCATACAAGTTAGTAATTAAACCACAGCATTGGGCAATATATAATTCAGAGCTAAAATAAGTGATACGAGCACCAATGAGAAAAAAAAACAGACTAGAAATTCAAAGAAGGGAAGATCCTTGTTAGTGGAAGGAATGAGAAAAGACCTTTTGGGGACCTGTCTGTGTCAGGTTGCCATTTTTCTTGTGAGACAATAACTAACAACCCAGTGGGCTGGCTTTCCGTTTGCCCTCTGTGGGTCTGTAGCTTTCTGGCTGCAACTCACCTCTGCAGATGAATGGCAATGAACTGGAATGTTTTCTTGGGAGGACGTGCTGCTGTGGTTTGGTTCATGCAGAATGAGTGGCCTTTCTGCCTCCTTTGCACTATCGCCCTCTTGGATCTTGTGGGTCAACTGTTAATTGGGTGGGGGAAGTGACTCATTTAAGCTATTTCCCATTTAGTGACTTTAGTGTTATATTTTACTGTCTGTAATAAGTCATTTTATTAATTAGTCTGGCAGACTTTTTATCTTGAGGAATATAGTGGAAAGCAACCTTTTTCTTATTTTGTATACTTATTCCGATTATCGCCTACAAAAGTTCTCCTTCTTAAAGGCAGCTAGAAGACTTTGATTACACCTATATATGGTATTAAAAGGTAAATATATGCATTTCAATAGAAATGAATAGGAAAGCTGGTGTAGGATGAGGAGCGCTCATTGCTTTGTCTCTATTGCTAGTTCTGAGTTTCAGGTGAGGGGAAGTGTGATATGGATATGAGATGGGAGGACCCCTGGGGTTATGGAGAGGCCATGTGATACAGGGCACCGGGAAGGCAAGAGTTCTCTTATCCTCTGAGCTCCACCACTAGACTGTGGCATAGGGCACATCGCATTATCGTTGTGGAGACAAATTTACAATGGAGTTGGAATAACCCTTAAACATTTTTAAGTCCTGAAACACTGCTCACTCAAAAACTTACGTTTAATTCTAATTTGTGAAACAGAGAAAGGCAAAGCTGGAGGCCAGAGTTGGCAGAGAGCTGTCCGGGTTTGTGTGTATGTTAGTGTCTGAAGCCCAGACTCTGGAAAATCCTTCAGGCTTCAGAGTACAGTTTGCAGACCATAAATGAACTGGAAGGATATGTTTGCCTGCTCTGAAATTCTATGAAAAATTGTGAATGAGGTAATGAATCCACATGTTTTTATAAAGTTGTTTTCTTTAAAATAATAATTACATAAGAAATTTGAGGACATATTTTGCAATAAAAAATGTAATTGGGGGCCGGCCCCATAGCGTAGTGGTTAAGTGCGTATGCTCCGCTTCAGCAGTTCAGGGTTCATGGGTTTGGATCCCAGGCGCGGACCTGTACAACATTTATCAGGCCATGCAGTGGCAGGTGTCTCACATATAAAATAGAGAAAGATGGGCACCGATGTTAACTCAGGGACAGTCTTCCTCAGCAGAAAGAGGAGGATTTGTGCAGGATGTTAGCTCAGGGCTAGTCTTCCTCAAAAAAAAAAAAAAAAAAAAAATGTAATTGATACAGAAATATCTAGAGTAAAAATGTGAAAAGCCCCTTCATCTTGCACCCTCTTTTCATTCCCTCCATCTCCACCCCAGGCTCTATTGGGAGTTTGGTCTGAAACCTCGCAGATCTTTGTTTTTGCATTTATTTTATATATACATGAGGGGTGGAGGCATTTATATTAATTGGATCATATTAGAGCTATTATTCTATAACTTACCTCTTTCACTTAACAGCATGCCTTAGAAATCTTTGTAAATCAGTAAGATATACGTAATTCTTTCTAAGGGCTAAACAGTGCTAATAGTGTATGAGAATTTCCATTTGCCCCATGCTGTCAACAGCCCTGGAAATTATTAATTTTTGAAACACTTCCTATCAGAAGGGCAAATTTGAAGTCTTCCTGTTATTTCAATTTATTTTCTCTGATTGCTTATTCACTTGAGCACTAAATAGTGGCCAGGTGAGTTTTCCATTATTTATTATCTTGAAGAGCGCTTAGGGTCTAGAAAGAGGTGAACATTGTAACCATGGAATCTGTTTGATAGAGCTATTGACTCTTATGCTTTATGTCTCTCATAGAAATTTAGGCCATGCAAACTGTAAAGCAATTTTCTTCTGGGATCCAAACATATTTTCGTGGACTCATAGTCATTAGTAGCTTTGGATAGAAAACATTTTATTACTTGGAGGAAACTTGTCATTCTCATGATGAAATGTAAATAGAATTTTAATTAATAAATGCAATAATTATCATTCCCACCTTCATTTAAATTGCCAGGTCCAGCAATTATAAAGTCCTAGTGTTCTCTTTTTAACCTTTTTTTTTGTCAATTTCCTTGTCAGTTTAATAGAGTTTTTTCCCCCTTTAAAAAGAAAACAGAGCAAAACTGAGTATTAAGTTCCAACTTCTTATTTCATGTACTAGTATGTCAAGGAAGTTGCCAAACCAATCCATCATAAAGAGGCACAGATCTCCTAAGTAAATGCCAGTAAAAAGGAATAGATTTAGGAAGATTAATAATCACTTTAATTTATAGCACTCTCGCCCAAAGACGCTTGGGAAGCTTTGCAAACATTTGAACCAAAATGCAGTTTAAACCACTGGGAAACAGATATGTAAACTTGCTAAAAAAAATAAAATATGAGCCTCATATAGTGGTCCTTCATATTCAGAGATGACACATTCATATTATATAGTTATCAGTTCAACAAGTTTTTACTGCATTTCATTTGTTCTCCCCAAAGCCTTATATTTGATAGATGAGGCCTAAGATATATGGGGAGCGTCCTTTCAATATCGTGTGAGTGATGAAAGGCAAAACAAAACAATTTATCAAATCACACTGCATACATCCCTATAAATTTGGAGAGTGATGAATCTGCAGACCCATAGAACTTGGCATGTCATGTATTCATCAAAGGTAAAGCCCCAAACATCTCAAACACTGCTGGTGACAGGAAGGCTGATCTTACCTGGAAAAAAAAGTAATTACCCTCTGAAACTATTCCTGTACTATGAGAATCCTTTGGAAGATTGAGCAGTTGCCTGTAGAGTTTGAGTTCAGAGTTGTACAGAGAATTTGATATGAATATTTCAACAGAGGATGATTCATCACATTCTTTTCTGATTTAGCAAAGTTAAATGGGTTTACAAAAATACCTACTATGTGTTATGCTAGATCTAGTATTTATAGCTGTTAATGAAGCTCCAGATTAAACATTTATTTAGAGTGTAAAAAAGGGAATTCTAGATATTCATTTTTTCCCCATCCTGCTTGAAGGCACCAAAAGACAGTTGTTTCTCCCATCACAGATAATTTGCAAATATGGGTAAGAAACGTACAAGGTGCCCACCTGATACCTAATTAAGGGTGAGTCTCCTTCCTTGTAACTTGGTGAGTGGACTAAACAAAAAGATTAGATAATAATTATCTTCCTTGTCTGCTTCAAAAGCTCAACATTTTTAAAGGTCACTATTGTCACCAAGTCCTGAAACACTTAAGTTGTTTCCTGGGAGCATTAGGAGAGTGGTGGCTTTTTAGGGTCCTCTGTGTCAGTCTTCAAAATAGGAGAGAATTAACCTCCTCCAGCTCCTGACCAGGCCCTCTTGTGCCAGCACACTCCAGGGAACCACACACTTTGGTTAATATGGTGGCCCCTGAGGGAATGTGTGATTCTGCCCAATTTCAAATTACTTAGTTGTTAGGAGACCCTCACTTCAAAAGCATGTTTTTTTGTTTTTCAAGGCTATAATCCCATTAGCACAACGTAGCACATAGTATCACTATGTGTTTGGGGTTTTTTTCTGCTTCTATTTTCCCCCATCATTCAAAGTTTTTCCCCCTTTGAGAGTAAATAGCTATATTTAATTAAGAAAAGTATCTTCCAAATCGACCAGAAATTTTGCTTTGGTGGCTAGCTCCTGTTCCTGCGAGAACCTTGGCTTCTTTCTGTAATATCCTTTGAAGTTGTTTGAGTGAGAAGCTGGGTGGGAATAAGGCAATTAGAGAGGAAAGCCCCTCCTGTAGGTTGTAAAAGAAGTTAGAAGTAGAACAAACTAACATTCTCGGGTAGATACAGTTTCACCTGAATTTTCTAGATTAAATAAAAATGCTACCTTAACGCTTTTTTAGTAGCTGGCAGTGTTTGTTATTTGGTAGTGTGCATCATTCTTTTATGGCAGATAATGGCTATAGCAAACCAGCTAATCATGGTCTTAAATAACAGTAATTATCAATACTGTTGAAGGTGAAAAGCCCAAACAAATAATTGGATAGTAGACTTTTTCTCTTCAATTCGGTATTCTGGTAAGTTCTGCTCATTCTCCTACATTGAATCAGTTATAAATTGGTGTCATCAAAACTAACCATTCTGCAGAATGCAAACACACTCTCCTATGTGGTCATTTCAGACTTTTCTCCTTCCATTTGCATTTCCTCTGAAAGGTAAGTCTTTGGGATTATAGCCCTTCTAAAACGCATTTGTGATAAGATGAAAAAGTAGGCCCTCCTGGCCATGTAAAGTACATTTGTTTAGCCTGAGCCCAGTTAAAATTTAATGATGCAAACCTAAAACAATGTTTTAAAAGAGAAAAATGGTATGTATGTGCATGTGTGTTTGGGTGTATGTAGGTTTATGTTTATACAAGCTTCTTTCTTTTTCCTTGAAAACTGATACCCTAAAAACAGGCTCATTTATTATGCATCTCTCTTATATAGCAAATAGTTTTTTTTTAAATCAGTACATGTTACTTTTAGTTTCATCTCTATAAAGAAGTAATGGAAAGGATTTTTGATATCCAAAATGTTGCTTGGTAATAACATAATTCATTTTTAAATTGATTACTATTCTAGGCACTGTTTTTTAAATACAGTATCTCAGTTAGTCCTAGCAACCACCTCACGAGAGTTAGCTTAGTTCCATTTTACGGATGACTAAGGTGGCGTTTAGGGAGGCTGCTTAGGAGCCTCTCCAAGGTGAATCTGGGATTTACGCCAGGGCCAGCTGATGCCAGCATCTGAGCATTTTGCGCCTGTCTCTCATTGCCTTGAGTTCCCTCAGTCCGAACCTCCTATACTACTTATTCTCAAGAACAGATTTTCGGTTAGTGGCAGAAGAGAGCGTACAAGTTCCCAGGAGATCGAGACCCTCCCCATCTCTCCAAGTTCCTCCCCTCCAGTCCGTCTTCCCCCTCGGGGAAGCCACAGTGTCATTAGTCATGCCACTGTGCCCAGCTGTTTTCCACCCCAGGCCTCAGGCACGCTTGTTCACCCCACCTGAACTCTCTGCCCCAGCCCACCCCCTCACCTCACTCTTCAGATCTGGCCCCAAACGTCACTTGCCCTGTGCTTTCTCCCTAACCCTCCCCACCACCAATTTAACTGTTTATTCCCATCACCCTCTTCACAGGGCCCTGTTCCTTTCTTTCTCTCAAGTCAAAATTATATATTTTTAATTTATCTAAGACATTTAATTTATTTTCCCTCAGTAGGCTGCAAACTCTGTAGGGGACTTTGACTCACTTCTGTATCCAGAATGACAGGGACAATCCCTGGCACGGGAGTGTGACTTGTGTTTGTTCAATACGTGAACTGAGTTACAAGCTCTGACTCTTTCTCTAAAATAACACGTTTATAGTGACTTTTATGCTTTTAACTGGTTACAGAAGAAATACATCCATATTGTTGGAATTTGGAAAACTTAGGAAAGCACAGAGAAGAAAATGAAAATTAACCATAGTCCCAATACCCAGAAACCATTACAGTTAATTTAACATTATGATGTCCTTCACTTCTTTTATCTGTCAGCACATACATTTACAGAGTAAATCATTTTAAACAGAGCATTAATATTTATCTGCAGAAAGAGTACATTAACTTTTCAAATACTTAAAATGCTTTCAAATACTTCTGTATGTTAGCCAGAGCTATTATTTTAGGACTGGGCAGTCATTAAAAACAATTGAAGAGATTGTATTAACTTTTTAAGTTGCTTTAAAAGTGAAGTAGTTTGTCTAAGTTAAAGCAATTTGCCTAAACTCAGTTTATGTAGTCTAGTTGATATCGCTAGTTAAATATTGACATTCTCTTTTCTTAGAATGCCTTCCTCCAACATTTCTGCCTTTTGCTATAAAATGTCCCCTCCTCCTTGAAGCCTTTCTAGATCACACCATAAGAACATGACCCTATTCTTCAGAACTCAAGAGTACTTGATACTCCATATAGCCTTAATCCCTACCCTCTTAATCGTCTGACTTCATCCCCCCTCTTCTTGATAATGGAATCCTAGGAGAGGGGAAAACTCATAGCTTTTCATCTAGGTATTGTACACAGAAGCTAGCCCAGTACCTATAACACAGTAAGCATTCAATAAATGTCTGCTGAATTAATAAATATTAATGTACGTCCCACTGACAGTAATGGACTAGCATCATTTTCAAATATGACGCATAGAAAATAATTCTATAAGTTGCCAGGGTCCAATTCACTGGCCAGCCGCATCTGGGTTCCTTTTTTATGAAGATGCCAACACGATTGGCAGAGACAAATTTTAGTTCCATGCATAATCAAGCCAAATTTCAGTTGGCTTGGGTTCCTCTGGACAAACGAATTATGCCATTGTTCTGTCGGTCTTTCAACTCTATATTCTGTCTCAGTGTTTCTCATGCTTCAATGCCTTTAGGACAGACAAGAATTTATAGATAAAGGACAGGTGCAACAGAGGTAGGTCTCTCGTGGAGATTAGGGCTCAGCTCACAGCCTTGTCCTCTTCGCAGGTCCCTCAAACATTTGCACAGCACCCCTTAGGTCTGCACACATCGAGTGAACGTCAGTCAAATGTAGGTGAAAGGGCATCAGCTTAATCGAATAACAATTCTGAGATGTGGTTTTGGAGTAGCATTCAGCCTGCAGGCTGGGAGCCAAAACCCAGCTTCTCCCTCAGGGCTGCAGAGGCCCAGCCCCGCTCAAATCCCAGCTTCCCTGCTGTGCAGCGTGAAGACAAGTTTCTTCTCTTCTCTTGTGTGAGACAAGTTTCTGACCTCTCCAAGTCTTGGTTTCTCTCTCTGTAAAAATAATAATGATAAAATCTGCTTCAGAGGGTGATTGTAAAGATTAAATGGGATAATCCATTCAAAGCATTTAGCACAGTGTCTGACATAAATGGGCTCTATAAATAATGATTATTATTAAAACTGAGACAGAAGCAATAGGAGTGTATGTGTGGGGAGAGGGTGCGTATACACGTATGTGTAAATATATATGATGTGGCACAAAAGATAGTGAAGTCTTGTTGGCTGGATTATTCAAACTGCAAATAGGTCAGATCTCAAATGCTGCCTCAGAAACCTCCTGCCACACACACATACACACATGCACACACATACACACGTGCACACTCACACCCCACAGCGGACCTTAGGCATGGACAGTGGATGTGATTGGAGACACAGCAATGAGAAGCAGTACAAGCAACCTTTTTCCTTCCCAGCCTGAGTGAATTCCGAAACTGCCCACATGCAGTCTGTATTTTCATCCCTTCTGGAGAGGGGCAGAGTGGGTCTGACCAAGGAGAGCAGTGGCAAGGACAGTGCTGCTGAGAGCCAGGGAGAATAGGGCAGCCTAGAGGAGAAGACTGAGTGGTCCAGAGACACAAGAGAGAAGCCTGGCGCTGCCACATTGGAGTGGACAGAAATGAAATTCTCGGTCCGCAGGATGTGGGGATGATGCTGAGCTCAATCTCATCTCTTTGTAGAGAAAGCCTGTGGAACTTAGCAGAGAAAGGATGAAGAGGGCAGTCATCCCTGCCCTTTCCCCTGTCCTGTCTGTTAGACGTGCCCACGTGTGGTTCATAGTTTGGATGCCAGTTGACACGGGATAGGCGAGAGAGCTAGAGAACCCGGGATGTGAAGGATCACTCTGTTGGAATTATCTGACAAAAGTTTCCTTTGTATTTGCAACTTTCAGGAGTTAGAAGGGTCCCTTGTCTATCTAATGCATCTTTTAAAACATGGTGTTTAGATCAAGGAGGCCTTGTCTACGATGGAGAAGGAAAGTGAATCATGGCAAACCATATTTCAGGAGCTTTATAGTCTGATTCAGAAATAACTGCTGTTGATTCAGCCCCTGCGCGTTCCTGAGTGAAGCCTCTGTTTGTTTAGTCATTCATTCATATAGCCATTTTTTTTTTGAGTGTTTAAGTGTCAAGCACTGTGCTAAGAGCTGGGAAAATAGAGATAAACATAAGACACATCAGTAGGCATTCAGGAATAATTAGTTGTGCAAAATGAATCAATATATGATTCCCCATCACTGTTTATTATAAATAAGCATTTGTAATAGAATAGGGTTCCAGCCTCCTCACAGCTATTTACAAAGTATCATTGAAAATAAAGCAGGAATCCTCTTCCAGCAAGGGAAGAGTGGAGGGAAGAAGATCAGACAAATGTTCCTAAGAGGACGCTTGATTAAGCTGAGTCTTAAATGATATCTACAAGCTTGCCAGGTGAACCAGAAGAAAAAAATTCTGGTTATAGGGAAGAGCATGTTTCAGAAATTGGCTGTGTTTCAGAATTAAGGAGTATAGGAGTAGGATGAAGGGAAGTGAAAAGGAATAGGTGTGGGCCAGTCAGGTGGCCTAGTGGTTAAGTTCCATGTGCTCAGCTTCTACGGCCCTAGGTTTGGTTCCTGGGCACCGACTTACACCACTTGGCCACCATGCTGGGGTGGGTGACCCACATACAAAATAGAGGAGGATTGGCACAACGTTAGCTCAGGGAGAATCTTCCTTAAGCAAAAAAAGATTGGCACCAGATATTAGCTCGAGGAGAGTCTTCCTCAGCAAAAAAAAAAAAAAAAAAAAAAGGAGAGAAGAGGGGAAGATGAAGTCATATAGGTTAGTAGAAGCTAGGCAATAAGAAAGGCAGAGTGGCGGGGGAGAGTATAGGATTGGGGTGAAACAGACCTAGTTTGAATCCCATTGCTGCCAATGTATACTAGCTTTGTGACCTTGGAAATCCCCTCTGAGAGTTCATTTCTTCATCTACCACAATGAAAAGCACACCTATCTTGTCGGATTGTGGAAAGAATTTGTAGCCATGTGGGTGAAATTCTGGACACTTCGAAAGTACTCAGTATTTGACTGTGATCATTATTACTTAAAAGCCATGTTAAGGAATTTGTGCTTCATTTTGTTTGTTCCAAGGAGCCAGTAAGGTTTTAAACAGTGAAACAGCATGGTTTGCATTCACATTGTGGTTGAATGGGAAGCAAAGAATTGACTCATGATTTGGGCAAGCTGCTTAACCTCTCGAAGTCTCAGTTTGCACATCTATAAAATGGACAGTCATAGAACTTACCTTCTCACCTTATTATGAAGATTAAATGAGATCACGAACAGCATTTAGCACTCTGCCTAGCTAATCTATCAATATGTATTAGCTATTACTTTTATTCTCTTTATAGGGGTGAGGTTGGAAGCAAAGAGACCAGCCAGCGAGAGGCCTTTGTTAGGGTCTAGTTGGGAAGCAAGGTAGGGCCCTGTCTTATGAGATGGGCTGGAGCACTGGATGTTAGATATTTAAGAATGAAAGTCAACAGGCCTATGATTCATTGAATGTGGAAGATAATTTTAATGTTAATATTCTTTCCTTTACAACATGCTTTTTCCTCTACAGAATAAAAACTATAGTTAAATTTTATTCTTCTAAAGTATGTGTTGCATATTAAAGGCATACATTTCCAAAACAGTCAGGTCCACATTCCCTGACTGTCCCTATTAATGAACCATTGCATTCAAGTGCCATAGCTTAAAGAAAGGGGTTACTTTGGGTTCAACAAAATTGGAACAAGTACTAGAGACCACAGTTGGATTTAATAAATCAACAGAAGTCCAGCAGGAGCTGTGATTTCCAATCTGTACCAGAGCTGCCCCCCTTTACCCTGCACACAAATTTAAATATATTAAAAGGATTATTAACAACATTAAACAGTTTAACAGAAATCAGCCTAAGCAATGCAAACCATCTGGATATAGCTTGGATCAACTGCTCTGGCTCCACTATAATAGAAAAACAGTTTAAATTATCTCTGGTTCTCAAAAAGAAAAGGAAACAAAATTAAAACTGGCTTCCTTGCACACAAATGGCAATAAATCATATCAGAATTCTTGAGCTGGCGGAAACTAACTTTCAAGGACACTAGAGTGGCCTTACATGGAAGATTTGGCTGCCTCCTTCCAAATATTTACAAAGTCTTGTTTAATTCTTTCAGAACTTTAATCTAGAGGAAACCTACAACATTTGATCCAATCCCTCATGGTCAGAAAGGACCACCCTCACACTACTGAGACTCGTGAGAATGTGTGCAGATTTCAACGATCTCCTGTTCTTGTACTTAACAGCGATTCCCATCAAGGTTTTATCCTTCATGCTTATATGAACTGTGCGTGTTGCAGCTTAAGACCACCATGTTTCACTCTCATTTAAGTTGAGGAGCTTAGCTATGCAAGTCATCATACATCCTCTTTCACATCTGCAGGGCTCAATTAAGATTCCCCTCAATTTTCTGAAAATTTCAAGGTGTTTTTCCAACTTCTCAATTATTAGCTTCATGAGTTTTCTCATTACATTTTCCAAATTAAACTCCTCATAGCAGCTCAAAGAACTAAAATGATAGCCTAGATTCTAGAGTATTACTCAGTAAAATGTCAGTACCCACTCCTTGGTTCCTGTGTCCTTTTGGTCAGAAGGGTACTCACAGAGTCGTGTGATACTCAGCCTCGAAGAGGGCTCCCAGGGATCCTTGACTCCTGCTAGTTGTGCCCTTGTATGTTACCCTCCCCTTGAGTGTGGGCTGGATTTAGTGGCTTCTAACAAATAGAATACAGCAGAAATAAATGGATACCACTTCAAGATTAGCCACAAAAAGACTGGCTTCCACCTTCAGCACACACTCACTCTCACTCTCTTGGATCACTCACTCTGGTGAAGCCAGCTCCCATGTCATGAGGCAGCCCTGTGGAGGGGCCCATGTGGCAAATGACCAAGGCCTGCAACAGCCCTGCCCCATCAAGCCCTCAAATGAGACCACAGCCCCAGCCAACACATGAATACAGTTTCATCAGGAGCTTTGAGCTGGAGGCTCCCTAAACCTTGCCTGGGTTCTAGACCTACAGAAATAGTGAAATAGTAAATGTTTAAGCCTCTCTGTTTGGGGGTAATTTGTTATACAACAATGGTAATGCATGCAAAAGGCTAAGACTATGGATTCTAGAAGCATAATATATGTATGAAAGTCCTGCCTGCACCATGTTTTAGTAAATGGCCATGGGCGAGTTTACTTTTTTAAGCCTCAATTTTCTAATCTATAGAAAGATTGTAATAATAATAGTACTTTCCTCATAAGGATGGTTCTTTGTGGGGCCGGCCCTCTGGTGCAGTGGTCAAGTTCACCCATTCTGATTCTCGGCAGCCCTGGGCTCGCCAGTTTGGATCCTGGGTGCGGACATGGCACCACTTGGCACGCCATGCTGTGGTGGACATCCCACATATGGAGTAGAGGAAGATGGGCATGGACGTTAGCTCAGGGCCGGTCTTCCTCACCAAAAAGAGGAGGATTGGCAGCAGTTAGCTCAGGGCTAATCTTCCTCACAAAAAAAAAAAAAAAACAGAAGAAAAGAAGATGGTTATTTGGGCATTAATTGAGATAATGTATATAACGTGCTTGACAGACCACCTGACTCATAGTGAGTATTCAATGTTGTTTTATTAATTAGTGATAAATTAATACTAAGTTATTATTTTTAATGCTTATCACTTTTAAATACTATTTTTGTCTAGGGTTCTGTCCTCTAGTCTCTTCCCATTGGCTCTCCCTGGATAGGTCTGATATACTCCAGGACTTTACTTCCCACCTATGTTTTTATAGCCACTAAGCCACCACATCTCTTACAAACTCAAGATGTCTATTTATTGTTGCCTATAGAATAACTCTACCAATCTCTCCCACCCACAGCTATCTCAACTCAGAAATTCAGAGTTTCGTCTCCCATTTTCCTCCCAACCCCACACTAGCTGTTGCTCCTATATTCTCCTACTTGGGAGGAGCCATGATCTAAGAAACTTGTTCTGGGTGTGAATAGCCAAGATTGTGCTAATCTTTTAAAACAATCATTGCAAGCATACAGTGATCTATGTACAAAGATATTCATCATAAGGTGCTAAAAATTAGGAACTAAGCATCCATCAATAGGAAATCAACTAAATTATGCTCATAAATAATAATTAACATCTATTTAGTCCTTGCTATGTGGCAGTCCCAATTCTAAGAGCGTTATATATATTGTGTCACTTAAATCATTACAACAACCCTGTTTATATTTATGCAGTGGAATTTGCCCAGCCCATTTTAAAGGATGCTATAGGTATAGATTCATTGGTATAGAAAGATACTCCTGAAATATTGTAAAATGAGAAAAGAAAATTATGAAAGATACATAGAATAACACAATATTAAAACACACATCTCTGCATAGATGGGAATATACATAAATAGTTTTTCATTACAGGCACTTTGCACAGTTTCAATACACACAAATTTTCAGCTGCTGTGATTTGGTTAAGTAACACCAGTTTCCCAACAACACAGTTCAAATGTCAGTTGCTACGGTATATTACCGTGAAAAATAAAGTACAGATTTGACTGCTAGCTCTTCAATCCACAAATCACTATGTAAATAACAACATGATCAGTTCCCATCACGTCGGTTCATTCAGTCTGTTGATGATTGGTCACTGCACATCTGTTACTCAGTTCATGCAAATATGTAGTTGTGTTGCTGCCTTGTCTCCTAGTGGTGACCCTATGTGAGAAGTTGGATGCTTGAAAGAGGGAGTTAACCGAGAAAGATGAAAGTGCAGCAAAGAAACAAGAAGTGATTACACTGGAAGTGAGATTCGAATCTAGCGGAGTAAATGGAGTGGTAGAAGAAACAGCCGACCCTGGGAATGTTGACGCTCCTGCCACACTGGAGGCTCAAGAGGAGCAGCAGAGGGATTTAGTGAAGATAATTATCAACAGAAGTAGGGAAAGTCGTTGTTGTGAGAAGGATGATCTCCCAGGGGAAGTGACCACAATAACTTACTTCTCAGAGCCCTGAAAGCACAAAGGATGAAATGTTGGAAGCTGATCCAAACTTAGAAAGGAATGTGACAATTGGCAAAGGCATAGAAAAGATGCTCACTCTGTACTGTAAGATATGACAAGAAGAAGAAGAAGGCAACCACTGTTCAATCTACTCTAGTTTTTCTTAGAAAAGTGTTACTTCTCAGGTTAAGTGCGCACTTTCTGCTTTCACAGCCGGGGGTTCGCCGGTTCGGATCCCAGGTGTGGACATGGCACTGCTTGCAAGCCATGCTGTGGTAGGTGTCCCACGTATAAAGGAGAGGAAGATGGGCACGGATGTTAGCTCAGGGCCAGTCTTCCTCAGCAAAAAGAGGAGGATTGGCAGCAGATGTTAGCTCAGGGCTACTCTGCCTCAAAAAAAAAAAAAAGTTGCTTCTCAATGTTTCTGATGTTTTAAATTATAGTGTGCTAAATAAACATTAATTTTAATATTTTTCCTTTTCACCATTTGTTTATAGCCAACAGTAAGAGATTTTAATGCTTTAACAAAAACTTTTGAAGATCACAGAATAATCACTTTTTTTTTTAAAGATTTTATTTTTCTCCTTTTTCTCCCCAAAGCCCCCCTGTACATAGTTGTATATTTCACTGTGGGTCCTTCTAGTTGTGGCATGTGGGACGCTGCCTCAGCGTGGTCTGATGAGCAGTGCCATGTCCGCGCCCAGGATTCAAACCAACAAAACACTGGGCCGCCTGCAGTGGAGCGCACGAACTTAACCACTTGGCTGCGGGGCCAGCCCCCAGAATAATCACTTTTTCCCTTTGATTATTAAGAGCACTTAGCACAGTTTCATCTTGAACAGTTTTCTGGTCCTGTACTAGTCTGAAAAGCAAGGACTGTGTGTATATATTAGCAAGAATGTCCTTTGGGCGTGCATTAAGATGCTAATACTATTTTGGGGTGGTGGGATTACAGGTGACTTTTGAATATCTCTGTTTTATAATGTCTCTACAATGAATATAGATTTTTTTAAAACCTAAACTAGTTATTTAGACATTTCTTCCTTTAACATACATTTTTGAGCCCCTACTAATGTGAGGAATTTGGAAAGTGCTGGACATGTATGGAAGAAAAAGACATGATCCTTTTTAACAAGAGTCATGGAGTAGTGCAAATGTATGCCACATTACACAAAATTTTTACACTGCCTGTCACGTATAATAGCGACATGAAAAAAGTCAGAACACTGAAGAGAAAGCCCTGAACTCGTCTGTGGATGTTGGAGGAAGCCTCAGGCTTTTTACACTCCAATATTAAAGTTTTTCCCCTAAGGAAAAATGGATTCTGATTGGCCGCAGCGTTTTATACTGGAAATTCCTGAAACTTGTAGCCCTCTTTCTAGAGAACCAGTTTTAGTTCTAAGCCTCACAATCAAAAAAGACAAAGCTAACAAGGTACTGGGGAAATACACTAATCTTTTGCCAGAAACCATTCAGATACTTGTTTAATCTGCTTCCCTCTGTCATTGAAGCCTGACCAAAGGGATCTCACATTGATTTGTCTTTGTTTTTGTTTTTCACACTGCTTTTTATACAAGCCAAACCTTTATAATCAAAATTCACAATAAGTAGCACAGAGCACTGAGGCAGTTTGCCCTGCTCTGGGCCCAGGGATGTGATGACACAGATGGCTCCTGAGCCACTAGTCTGCATTATCACTGTTTATGTTTTGCCTCCAGTGTTGAGAGTTTTTAAATTAAAGTTTAATGTGTTTACAGTGGCTTAAAATTTAGTGATTTCCCCACTCAAACTGCAATTGTGAGATCACCTTATAAAACTGACGGCACCAAGTAGGGACCCTTCCTAACATCAATGAATGGAATTCAGAAACGAAAAACCAGAGTACTGTATAAAAGGCTTGTATGATTGGGCTATTTTTTCTTCTGGGTCCTTCAGTGAATTCTTGTTTGTTAAAATGATTTTGTGACCTCACTTAGAGCACGTCTTCCTCCCTAGGATATTGAGACATGGTGGTGAATGAGAAACTTCACTGGTGTCTTGGCAAACGAGCCTCCCTCCCTCTCTGCTGTTTCCTCCCCGGGGCGTTTCTGCAGGAGGCAGCACAGCATAAACAGCTTTGCCCAAAGTGCCATGAGCCTCCATGGTCAGGTGGCAATTGCGGGTGTGACATCAACGTTGACTTGTCTTGTGAAAAAGTTAGCGCCTTTGCTGTTTGTTTTAAACATTATTAAGTCAGGGACCAAGCCTGTACTCCCCACAACACCAGCTAATCTTTTTTAACCGAAAACAGGCTCGGGCCTTGGAGCTTTCAGCAGACTAGAATATCTAGCTAGAATTTTATAGCAATGCTTTGTTTTTTCTGTATGACAGTGACTTATTTATCTAAAAGAAATGAGTACATTTAAAGAAAGATACTAAGAAAGTAGTATGAACAGGTGTTTCGTGGAAATGGCCAAAAATTTTGCCAATTGTCTTTGAAAGAGCTAAAGATTAGAAATATCAATAATTAGGAAAAAGCATAGCCTGAGAGTCAAGAGGCCCAGATTTATATTTCGGGTCTTTGTAATTTTGGGACCGTTTCAAGTCATCAGCGTATCTGTATCTTAGTATTCTCATCTGTTATTTTTCAGGTTAGATTGTATGTGGTTCACAATAATAGCTATCATTGATAGAGCCTTTCTTTTGAACGTGAATGCTCCTAAATATTTTATATACAATATTGGATCTTCACAACCACCCCATGAGGTAGGAGGTATAATTAGCCCTACTTTACATAAAATGGAGCCGAAATACAGAGAGATCTAGCCCCAAGAGTATATATTGAGTATGCGGAAACCAGGAGTCAAACCCAGGCAGACTCCAGATCCAGTCCTCTTAGCCACCAAGATTACCAATTTAGATTCTTAGGAATCATGGCAGCATTTGTTTTAAGTTCCAGAGTCTCAGTATGTTCATCGACTTCCCTCACATTATTTTATTTTGTGGAAATAGCTTCAGCCTTAATCTGGACCTTGTGGATCAAGCAGTGCAATGGAGTGGCCTGGGAGGAAAAGGTCTGTCCATCAGCAGGCTGCCCTGGTGGCTGCAAAAAGGAAGAAGGAGCTACATCTTCCTAGTTCTGTCAGAGGGGAGAGAAACCACTTCAGAAGAACTAGGTAGCTTTGCAACGTTAAGGAACCACTGAAAACACTCTCCAAATAATATTTTCCCAAAGCTCAGGTGATCGGAGTACATCGTGGGTGGTCCCAGCCACTCCTCTTCATCTCCCACGTCTTCCCCAAGTTCCCCCACCGCAAACACACCTTTATATATTCTTATAATCTAAGAAATCAGCGTTTGGAATTACATTTTATAGAACCAATGAAAACTGTAAAATGCCGCAGGTCATTGGCCTCTTCTGGGCCTAACTCCACAGAGCTCTATAGAAAGAGTCCCCAGGCACAGTCTAAAATAAGGTATATTTACTTGGATGGAAAGCCCCGTGAAGGCCGAACATAGAAAATTTTCTACTGCTCTTAGCTTACATTTTGAATTATAAGTTTCTCAAAGGTCCAAATTAAAAAATGAATTTCAGAGCTATTATAATTTAAACTTTAAAATTTCTTTGCCAGGCTGTTAGAAAATGATTTTACCTGTGGCATAAAAAATTAAATATTTCTATATTTGAATGATCTATGACTTTGCTTCTAATTATTTTTAGGACAGTAAGCCAGTTTATAGTAATACATCTAATTATGCCTATTTATTTCATTTTATTATTAGGGGCAGATACAGTTTGAGTAAACTTGACCCATATTGAGCATCCAACATATATCTTTCTTCTGGGAGTAGCATTATTGGAGAGAAGCCTCTGTTAACTTATGTCCTTGTTTATTTTGAAATTAAATAAACTGTAAAGTAATTTTACTTTAAGCATATGCACAGACTAGAGCATGCAGGCATGGAAGGCTGATGCTAATGCTTATTGGCATTAAGATTCATTCATATTATATTTTTAAACTTTAGACCACTTTGGAAGGCTAAGAGTTGATAGTTTTAGAGCAGGAAATCTACTCATCACTCGACTCTCCCATATCTCATGCCACATGTAGTTTGAAGGGTTAAATTTTGAGAAAAGGTATATAGTATATTCTAGATCAAGTGTAGGAAAAGTATTCCAACACTTTCACTAAACTACCTTTAACATTACCTTCTTGAAATGTGAATATTATTATATCACAAGAAAAATAATTGTTGCAAAGTTGCCAGTGACTAGCAGAGGCTAGAATGAAACAGGATGAATTAAATATTTGAAGTTCCTACTTCACAGAAATACAGAGATAGCAATGAGAGAAGGGCCATCAAAACACCATTTAACAACACAGGAGTTGAATAATGTGTTAATGACGTGTGTTGAGAAAGGATGTGAGTACATCCTGCAGGACTGTGAATAAACCACTCCAGGAGTTGCATATTCATGTGGGGATTTGAGCATAATTTCCTGTGGCCAGGACAGGTACAATCACTAAATATCATTGCATTTCTGCCGAGCAACAGCATTCCTTTGGTGAGGGTCTGTGGAGACCAGATCCACAGGGAAGAGGAGCAGATGCCTAGACTAGGGTGTTAGATTCAACAGGGGGGATCACAAGCAAAAACGAATTACACAAGTTTCCTAGAAAAACTGAATCAAACTGAAGTGAGTTACAATGTGGAGCTCGTCACCCATAACAACCCCTACCATTACAGACATTACAGTGTGTCTCAGTTATCTTTCTGCGTATACCTGACACCCACCTCCGTCAACACTGAGCTCTCACTAGGAAGATCTTGTGTCTCTTATTCTTCCTTGTCTCCTTGTCACTTAGAACAGTGCCTGACATAAATTGAGTACAGAGTAATTTTTTGAATTAATGAATTGATTGATCCATTAATACAATGGGTTACTCAGCTAATTGACATTGCTACAAGTAGCCAAAATTCCTTGAAAATCATTGGCATCTAAAAGGAACTGTATCACCAGATAAGAGACAATTTCAAGATCTTCTATGATTGGGAGGCTAAAATTAAGGTGAGAGATTTTCAGGAATGAAAGCATACTTATTAGTATAAAATAAATATATGTCCAAATGATTTATATGAAACTAAATAATTAAATGTATGCTACAACAATTCATTTTAAAATGTTCTATAGCCAACTGTCATTTGGATATTCGACAATAGGTTAAAATCTTGCTGATTTTCCCAGGACAGCTCTCTTCACATGCATCAGCAGCAGGCCTTAGCCACACTGGGCAACAGTACCTCGTTTTCTTGCCTGTCTCTGAAAAAGTAACTTAGGAAATCGCAAATGTTAAAATAATGGTTTCCAGCTCATAATAATAAATTACCACGTCTGAGGTTGAGGATCAGTATGTTCAAAAGAATCTTCTTTGTAATTCTATGATGAGTCCAGAGACAAGTACTATTGCATTAAAATTTGGGAGGGAATGGGGCTGGCCCCGTGGCCGAGTGGTTAAGTTCGCGCGCTCCGCTGCAGGCGGCCCACTGTTTCGTTGGTTCGAATCCTGGGTGCGGACATGGCACTGCTCATCAAACCACGCTGAGGCAGCGTCCCACATGCCACAACTAGAAGGACCCACAATGAAGAATATACAACTATGTATGGGGGGCTTTGGGGAGAAAAAGGAAAAAATAAAATCTTTAAAAAAAAAAAATTTGGGAGGGAAAAAATAAGAAGAAGATATATTTAGGGATCATCCAATAACGTAGACACTGGGTAGAAAATAGAATAATGGGCTGTGACCCATTGGTGGGACTTGAAATGGATTTAATATGTTCCAAAAAACATTTAAAAAAATAAAATAGAGGAGAAAATATTGGGGTGCATCACACATAGTAAGAGTAAGTATTGTTTCATTACTTTTAGTTATATCTACACATCCGTATAACTATTCATGTATATGTATTATGCCATAATGTATGAATTGGATCAAAAGTGTTTGTAAAACATTGGTCTACAATGATCGAGTAATTTGAGGTCTAAAAAGTACCATATAGTTCATTAATCAAAACAAATCTCTTTTTGTTTAACTCTTACATCAGTCATCTTTGGCTAGGTTACGCTGCAGTAACAAATAACTCAGTGGCTTACAACTGAAAGATTTATGTCTTGTTCAATCTATATGTTCATCATGAGTTATTGCCTTCATTCCAGGTTCCAGATTTAAGGAGAATCTTTAATGTGGAATGTTTTTTTGACTTGTGGCAATAGGAAGAGAACAGAGTGGATCCATAAGATGGTTTATAAAGCTTCTTCTTGGAAGTGGTATGAATCACTGCTCATAGTTCACTGGCTAAAAAAGTCACATGGCTAAGCCGGATATCAATGGGGTGCCAATGAATAATGCCCCTACAGGGAGGAACAGTGGATGTTTGAACACTACTGCAGTTAACAACGGCTCTTAAGCTGTTTCCTTACGAATTTACGTTTAAGGAATATCAGGTCCTCATATTTCTTGTTTGCAGGGCTTTACTGAGATTTTGGTAAGAATTAGTTTGCCTGAACCCGTTTGGGCAAATATTGCTGGATCTAGTTTCTAAGAACTTTGGTGCCACAAATTTTTTGGTCTCTGTTACTTTGCTACAAATAATGCAGTTTTCTGAGTTGGTAGTATGGTAGACTAAAACTTTCTAAGACTCAGATGGCCTCATCTTTTCTTTTGCTTCAGATGCCTAGTTTTGGCCCTGTATTATATTTTCATCAACTAGAGGTGATTTTTTTTTTAAAAAAGATAGACATTAAACTAGACTAAGATTCCATTTAAGAAGTTTCTAGGGAGAAAGTCAAATACTGTATGATCTCACTCATAAGTAGAAGATAAAAACAACAACAACAAAAAAAAAACACATAGCATTGGAGATTGGACTGATGGTTACCATTGGGGAAGGGGGGAGGGGGGAGGGCAAAAGGGGTGATTAGGCTCACATGTGAGGGGATGCACTATAATTAGTGTTCGAGTGGTGAACATGATGTAATGTACACAGGATTTGAAATATGATGTACATCCGAAAAAATAAAAATTAAAAAACTAAATAAATAAATAAATGCTTGCTGAATTGATCATTAAAAAAAAAAAAAAGGTGTTTCTAGAGATACCTCTAAGAATCTGGAGGTGGAGAAAAGGTATCCATGGGATGTAGAATTTGAAACCCTTTAGCTACCACACTCTGGTTGGTATCAAGTGGCTCATTTTGTTTCCAAAGAATTAATGTTGTTTCCAAAAATGAGCTCTCATATGGCTCATTCAGGTAACCAGTGTTGAATATGGAGATTAGATTTTTGTTCATACAAGTTTATTACATTATAGGTTATGAATCACAGTGGCTAGGTGCCAGACTCCCTTTCAAGCTAAGCAGCCTCTTTGCTATGTTATTCCAGCTGAGTCTTTCATTTGAAGTGTTTCTTCATCTTGGCTCATTTAGCCACAAACAGAAGTTGCCCTATGGGAGATAACATCTTATGTTTATTTACTTTATAGAATTATCACCTCTGGGCTCATTGCAAGTGGAAAACATATCAGAAAAGAGAAAAATCTAATTTCAGAAAGTCAGGGCTCCCTTAACCCTGACACGTGCCTATCCTTCCTTGGATAATGTCGTGCAGAGAAAACACATCATTGGCTTGGGAGTCAGGAGACCTGGTCTCTGATCTTTTCTGCTGCTTTGTTGCTGTTCAACTTTGGGCAAGTTATTCTACTTCTCTGATTCTGTTTCCTTATTTGTTAAACACATAATGAGTCTCCCAAATCTCTTCCAGTTTCAGGACCCTGTTTACTTAGGGAATTTTTCAGAAGTCATATAAGATTGTTCAGCAAAATCATTACAGAAGAGATTTTTGTTTAGAAAATATGAAAATAAAAATATATCTCTTCATATTTAGAAATGGCATAAAAATTGCCAACATTATCTAAGTTTAAACCTAATATTTAAGCTCTGTTGAGAGATCCTTGCATTTCTTTTTTTTTTTCCTAAGATTGACACCTGAGCTAACATCTGTTGCCAGTCTTCTTTTCTTCTTCTTCTTCTTCTCCTCCTCCTCTTCCTCTCTTCCGCACTCAAAATCCCCCCAGTACATAGTTGTATATTCTAGTTGTGAGTGCCTCTGGTTGTGCTGTGTGGGATGCCGCCTCAGCATGGCTTAACGAGCAGTACTAGGTCCACACCCAGGATCCAAACCAGCAAAACCCTGGATCACCACAGTGGAGTGCCTGAACTTAACCACTTGGCCACAGGGCCAGCTCCCCTTGCATTTCTTTACCTATAACAGGAATTTAAATATAATTTTTGGCAAGATATCTTTCATTTAAAGACTTGTGTGATAATTGAAATATGAAATCAATCGTACAAAATACCTAAGTTGTTTTTAGCAGGTTCATTAAGATGTGCTTTATATACCATGAACTCCATCCATTCTAAGTATACGGTTTGATGAATTTTGGTAAATTGATACTGTTGTGCAACCATCACCACAATCTAGTTTAGAACACTTCCTTCATCTAAAAAGTCTCCTTATACCTGTTTGCATTTAATCCCTTTGCCTACCCTCAATTCCTAGGGATAACTATCTGCCTTCTGCCTCTATTTTTATCTTTTCGAGAAATTTTGTATAAATAGAATCATGCTAGCATTATCCTAGCATAATGCTTTTGAGGTTTATAGTGTTGTTGCATACATCAGTGGTTTGTTCTTTTTTGTTGCTGAATAATATTCCAGCATCTTTTGTTTACCCATTCACTAGTTGGTAGATATTTGAATTGTTTCTAGGTTTTGGCTATTGTGATTAATGCACCTACAAAGATTCACATACAAGTCTTTGTGTGGACATATGTTTTCATGTCTCTTGGGTAGAGATACCTAGGAGTGGAATTGTTGGGTCATATAGTTAGTTGATGAGTAACATTATATGAAACTGCTAAACTCTTTTCCAGAGTGATGGTATTATTTTGAGAATTTCAGTTCCTCCTCATCCTTGCCAACACTTGGTATAGTCATTCTTTTTTATTTTCTCCATTCTAACAAGTGAGCAGTAGTATCTCATTTGTTTTTAATTTGCATGTTCTTATTGGCCATTTGTGTATGTTCTTTGGTGAAATGTTTATTGAGATCTTTTGCTCATTTTTTATTGGATTATCTGCTTATTATAGAGTTATAAGACTTTTAATATATATGTCTCTAATTTTTAGGGGACTTTCCCTGCCATAAGCATCTATCTATTTATCTATCTATCTATCTAAACTGCTTATTCTGTTCATATTCATGCTTTGAAATAAAACCCTCTGAAAATAACAGGATGGAATTTTTAATTCAAGGAAAGATGCACAATGAATTTTAAATGGTCATTAATAATTATTAAATGAATATTTTGAGGACTTACTGGTAAGCTTTCAAGGTGATAGAATGTTCATTTACAAATCTAATAGTGGTTTCTGTTTTCTTAGTTTGTGCCCTATTTATGGAGAAGATAAAACACCTTCTTTAGATACCTAAGAGTTCTGTCAAAATCCAGGTATTTCTGAGGAGGGATGAGGCAGTATCTGAGGAACTGAAAGGGGAGAGATTCGGGAGTCCTTGCTCTTTTACTGCTTTGTTCTACAGGAAGTTGAGTCATCTGCCTTCTGAAGGGTGGTCTGTGAAAAGAGTTAATGTATTATTGACATTGGCATCACTTTGTCCAAGTCCCAGTTTAAAATACAGATGCCTGTGTGAGTGTGCACAGACACACACACACACACTTCCTATAATGAAAAAGAAGTGTATACCAGTTCTCCCTACCAGTCGTGCCTAATCCTCCCAGGCCCTGAAACGAGTTAGCAACACTTATGGGAGTGTTGGAGTAATTTTGTGAAATAATAAAATCCCTTAATAAAGAATAAAATCTCTTACTACACCCTGGAATTTTAACTGATAACTTGCATAAGTACAGAACTCATCATCTTTCCCTCTTTTCTGACTTCTAATGCCACCTTCTATTTTGTGATAATGTCTTCCATCTATTCTCACCTCCGTAAATAGAAATGAACTCTAAAATTGTTTATCTGCAAACGTTGCTCCAAATGACTTTGGCAATAATCTCTAAAAAATTATAATTAAGACAAATTCAAAATTGGCTGATGTTAACTCTTTATAGGAAATGTATTTACATATATTGGGATACCAAGTTCCATTCTCAAAGTCCCTAAAGCAAAATTAAAATTCATAAAAAGATACAGCTTCATCCATTTAACCTAGCAAAGAGAAGTAGCTCATTAAAATGACTGTGTCCCCTTCCAATCACGATATGGTGAAATCCACCAGCCCCCCTGACACAGGACACACACACAGCCTTGTTTTCAAATGTGAAAGGAAGCTCACAATCATGAGACATTGAGGAAAGCTTCCATCATGAAAGAGAGAATCCATAATGAAGAAACAGAAAAAAAAGAAGAGATGTGGAAGAAACAGACAATTCAGGGACAGGAAAAAAATCCCCCAAAACTATATTTAATAGTCTTTGAGAGATAAGAGAAGAATTTGCACTCATAAAACAAGAACGGAATGCAATTTGTATAAGATATAATCAGAGCTCACAGAAGAACTCCTGGAAATGAGAAATCTAAGAGTAGAAATAAAATAATCTGTGAAAGGGATAAAATCAAGAAAGTCTCTCATTAAATGGAGCAAAAGAAAATTTGATGGAAAATAGGAGAGGAGCTATATGAAAATTAAAGGACCATATGTCTGGCCATATTGAGAGAGATTTTAGAGAGTACTAAAAGAGATTGATAGGAATTAGTGATGGGTACATAGAAAGCAAGGCAAACACAAAAACAAAGCAATTGAACACTGCCTAAATAATGATGATGGTATAAACACTGAAAATTGGTTTCACAAAATAAGTGGGAGGGTGCACGTAAGAGGGAATAACATGAACAAGGAACGTTGCAAGAATTGTGTTTAAAATATGTAAAATGTTATCTTTAATAGAACTGTGGAATTTGCAAACCTTAGTGATTTCTGTGTCTAAATATGATGCTGTGTCTCCTGTGGCCCAGGTTCCAGTATTAGCGATGATCGATTTCATGAAGTAGTCACACACTCCTTTCATGCAGTGACTTAAAGTCACCATCCAAAGTTAGGAACCAATCTTTGGAGAAGAAAGGTTATTTTCCTTTTCAAAATGCCCTCTACATCATGACAAGATCAAAACGTTGCTTTTCTCAGTGCCATGTGCTGTGTTACAAATGTAATGATATGGTTTTTCCAATATTAAAATATGGTTATGAATTATTGCATTATGAAGCAGATGTAACATATGGTCCTCGGGCTTTTCATTAGTTTCCCACTTCAGCAAACCAGAGTGCCCTTGAATTGCCTTTCCTATGAGTCTGATAAGCCGTGCTTGATTATTTTAGGGTTGGCCTTCAGGATTTGGAACTTCGTTTCTTCATTGGCTTGAGTTGATGAAATATCATTTGATAACTTGACTATGCATTTATGTATTGTTGGCATTGATCTCTATATTGTCATTACCAAGGCTCTCTGGGCTAGTCTTCTTGTTATAATTTAGTCTCCACAAAACTGTGGGGTCTCATTTTTGATTAAACATTTCAAAATCAAATGATTTAATCAAATGTAAGAAATGATGAGTTAATGGAATTGATATCTCTTCCATGGAGTCCAATCAAATCTCATCTGTAAAATAAATTAGCAACTGATCATGTCAGAAATTACAAATTCAGTTGCATGGTTTTCTATTTTAATTAAAGAGTTGAAATAACTTTCGATTATGAATCGATTTCCCTCTTTTACAATCGTCTAGGCCGTTAAACATTCTTGACTGGATTTCTCCTAAGATCCAGTGCTCTTCTGAGGCACTTTTCTTCCTTTGAGTGTGTTTGCTCAGAGAATACAAAGCCTGAAAAGTTATCATTTCTCTTAAAGTGGAAAGGTGAATTCTAGTGCTGCATCCTCTGACTAGCAAATCATATATGGCAGCCCTAAACCAAATCTAAATTAAACAAATAAAGGAAGCATGCGAGCAAATGAAAACAAAATCTTAAAAATTGGTACCCTATTGAAAACTTTTAGGAAAAAGAAATCAGGAGAGAGCCATGGTTAGATTTGTATTTTAGATGACCCCAGGCAGCAATGTGGCGATAGTAATAACAACAACAATAATAATAATAGCGGCTAACATTTTGAGTGCTTATTATGTGCAAGTCATTGCCCTCAGTTCTTTACATGCATCAACTTTTTAAATTCTCACATGAGGAAGTGCAGTAGTATATCCATTTTACAGATGAAGAAGCCAAGTCACAGATAAGTTAGGTAAATTGGCCAAAATCACCAAGCTGGTGGTAGTTGGCAGAATCTGGGATCTGAGCCTCACGGTGTGGCAAGATTAATCAGGAGGCTATTGCAACAATGCACAGAGGAACAGATGAGGGCTTGACCTATGCCCTACCAAGCAGGGGTCAGGTTCATAAAGGAACAGTACTCCAGTGCTGTGGTCATTGTGGGGCCTGCTTAAGACTCAAGGTTTAAATGATAGTTTTCTGAAAATATGCCTTGACATTAGTTCCGTAGTGCCAACCTGGGTATCCCTCCCAGCCGAAAAACAAAAGCTCAATCATAGACTTCTCTGAGTGAAATCCTACGTGGATGTGGTTTTGCTTCTTACCCAAAGAAACATTTACAAATCACTCACTTGATCAAGGCATTAGTATAAATCTGCTAATGGAATCGAGTTTACAAGGCACATTCTACAAAGCTTTGTTCAGATCACACAATTGCATAGATGAACTGCCAGCTACAAATTCAACTGGAATGTGGCTTAAAGAGTTACGCTTTAGGGTGTGAAGACATATTTAGTCGTGTTCATATTGGTTTTGCTCTGATTCCATGCCAATAATGGAGAAATTTGTGACCATTCAGCATCGCTTGCTTTTACATTGCCATTACATTTAATGGTTTGATCAAAAGTGCTTGAACTATGATATCTTTGCTACCAGGAAATTAAATCAAGTTTTAAGTCAATTTTCGTCCTGATAGAGCCAAAACATTTCAAGAGTAAAGACCTTATTTATGACTCACAAAGTTAACAGACCTTTCTAGAGTGGTTCAAAAGTTACTAAAGAGCAGAGAGTTGAATCATTGATAGACTGAAAAGTGGCATTTTTATCGAGGGATTTTCATTTGTTCTTTGTGAGGCAGAGGTTGTGTGAACACCAGATGCCAATCACACAGCACCAGTGGATTTGCAAGATTATAGGACTGGGGGAAAAATGAAGGTTAAGCACAACGTACAATGGAGATTACTTATGGTAATGAATTGTGTAATTTTTCTAGACAGAGTTGGATTAATGTTTATCCTGAAAAGAGATTACAGTGGGTCTGATTCTTGCAGTAAACAGAAATATTAAGCAGATCATTTATGTTCAACATATGAATCGAGAGTCCTAGAGAATATATTATTTATCATATACAAGGGAAAAGAATTAACCTGGTCCCTAACTGTACACATAAGATGCACTGGCGTTTTGTGAGGGAGTGGGGACAGTGTGCTCTGTGCTACAAGGCACAGTGGAGCCTTGAAGAGACAGTCAGGGACGTCGATTATCACAGTCCAGCAGCTGCACCCCCAGTTGTGAAGAGCACCCCTCCTTCTTGTGGCTGTCACAGAAACCAACACTGCCTGCCTCATTAGCATGTCATTTGGACCCTGGTGGAAGCAATGGGGTAGTCCGGGCGGTACCGTGTGTCCATACTTTGTACAGCTACAGAGTCTGACCCCCCCCTCCTGTGTCTGCTCTTCATTTTCAGAGTGTGGGTGGGGTGGGTTCTGCTTGTCCTTATGGCGAATCTCGGCGGTTTCTCCACTCACCCGCCTTAGGAATGTTACACTCATTTTTAGAATCAGCCTTTGATTCATTTGTAGAGTGTATTTTTTGCCATCAACTACTTTTTGTAAGATAGTGCCTTCTGTACATGGCTTTCATTTTAACACTAAAATAGCATTTTTAAAAAAATTTTCAAAAGCAACAATGCACCGAGAAGGGCACACCACTTCTGTGAGATTCCTTCCAAAAATGTTACAACCTCAATCCAATCATGAGAAAACATCAGACAACCCAAACTGAAGGATATTCTACAAAATACAAGTATTCTTCAAAAACGGTATGTTCGTGTCATGCAAATTAGAAGATGCCAATGACCAAATCTCTGTAATTCCTGTAATCTCAACTCCCATAAATAATGACCATTAACATCTTAAAATATACCAGACCTTTCTCTTCCCATTGATAGCCCTTTGTATTTTTAAAAAAATAATATGCTGTTGTGCCTGTGGTTACTTACCTGCTTTATTCACCTAAGGTATATTGTGAACAAATTTCTTTAAAAAGTCAATGTTGATGCACTCTGTGAGGTGAGTGTCATTCAGCACCCCATGGTGTCTCTAGCTGTGGATGACGACTCAGGGCAGACAATCTTCACAGCCTTCACATTGTGCCATTGCTTCTCCCCACCGCTCTTCATGCTGTGGAGCCCATGGACACCATCAACTCAGTCCACAGGGGTCCTTGTAGTCAGGGGTGGCTCTGTGTAAGGCTTTAGTTGCTCATTTCATGAGCCCAGTCATCCATGGAACTTTCATGATTTTCTCTAAAGTGCCTCTCTTGCTGGAATTGAGGATGAGCTATTTCTTGAGCAGGTTTTCACACTCTGTGGACAAGTAGAAGGAAATTAGGTATATTCCACTCTGTACTCGTTCCCCCTGCTGCTTTAAGTTCTGTCCATCAAAAGGCAGGGATCTGTTGACCAGCATATAAAAGATGACTCTCAGGCTCCACACGTCCATCATAAGGCCGTCTGACTTTTGGCCCTGGTGAGAGTTCCAGGTGAATTCATTGGAGAAGCCAAAGTCTGCAACTTTGATGTTCTAGTCAGCATCCAAGAGCAGGCTTTCTGCCTTTAGTTATACGGACATACACTTCTGCTTGCAGTAGTGTACAGGGGATACCCTCTGCCAGAGTTAGCCTGGGGCCTCTGTCTCTTTCATGCTGCCATTATCCATCAGGTAATCGAACATCTCTTCTCCACTAGCATACTCCATGACAAGGTAGAGTGTTTCCTCGGTCTCCATCACTTCAAAGAATTTCACAATTTTGGGGTGATCCAAGCCTTCATTATTTTGACTTCCTGGAGTAGTCTCTGAAGCCTGGAGGAGTTCTGCAGATTATTGTTAATGATCTTTACAGCCACTTCTTTCCCAGTCAGGATGTGCCCAGGTAGAGGTATCCTTGCCAATGGTCATTGCCAATATGGGTCTCCTCCTTAGCAGAGATGGACGGGAGGCCCCACGGCATGTTGCACTTACTGATGGGCTTGAAGGCAAGGTGTTCCAAGCTCAGCTTAAAATTGAGGAAAGCTGGTGAGAAACTTGATCCAAATCACCTCAAAAGAAAATCACTTCCAAAGCCCACCTGAAAAACCAATTTTTCTAATGGAATCAAAACAGTGTCAGACAAAAATAAACAAAAACAAATATTAACAAACTAAATTTTAAAAAGAAAAAATGAGAAGAATAAAGAAAAATGAGAAAAAGAAATAAAATAAAGAAAAATTTTAAAAAGATTAAAAAGAGTAAAGAAAAAATGAAAAAAATGAATGACAAATAAAATAGATAAAAACCCCACAATGCCAAGGAAGAAAGTAACTTTGGCTGAAATACTTCCCAGGGTCACTGACAACCAACTTGCTGAGCTAAAAAGTACAGAAATCTGGGGCTGGCCCTGTGGCGGAGTGGTTGAGTTCGCACGCTCCGCTGCAGGCGGCCCACTGTTTCGTTGGTTTGAATCCTGGGTGCGGACATGGCGCTGCTCGTCAGGCCACGCTGAGGCAGCGTCCCACATGCCACAACTAGAAGGACCCACAACAAAGAATATACAACTATGTACCGGGGGGCTTTGGGGAGAAAAAGGAAAAAAATAAAATCTTTAAAAAAAAAAAAATACAGAAATCTCAGTCCATCCAGAGTCTTAAATAGGTGCTTGGAATTTCATACCAATGGCTCCATATGGGTTCATAGCAAGAAATGACTGAAGGAGTGGGGAAACCACATGTGTACAGTGATGGATGGCATCTAGACTTTTGCTGATGAACACAATGCAGCCTATACAGAAGTCAAAATATAATGATGTGCATCTGAAATTTATATAATGTTATAAACCAATGTGACCTCAATTGAACAAAAAAAAAAGAAGAAATGGACCTATCATGGCTGGAGATAATTCACAGCTGATATTTTCACTTTTGGGTTTCTAGAACACTTTACTTAAAAAAGCAAATACTGGAGCATTTGCACCACTTTACACACTGACCAATACTAATGCATAGAATTGCCTGTCTTTTAAAAAACCTCTTTAACTTTTTGGAAAAATGGAAACTTCTATATCAGTTTCCTGCTTAAAATCTTATATATGTAAATACAAATATATACATATCTATAAATCATATATATATATATATGTATGCTTTATTTTACAGGGCGATTTGAGGATTACAGAAAAATTGAGAGGAAATTGCAGAGCGTTCCCCCATACCCCCTCCCCACCCTATCGTTGCCTCAATTTTCCCTATTATTAACATCTTGCATTAGTGTGTTATATTTGTTAGAATTGAGCCAACACTGATGCATTGCAGCTAACTAAAGTCCTAAAGTTTACATCAGGGTTCACTCTTTGTGTTGTACATTATATGAGTTTTGACAAATGTATGAATGATGTGTATCCACCATTACAGTAACGTACAGAATAGTTTCACCGCCGTAAAAATCTTCTGTTCTCCACCTCTTCATCCCCCTGCCCTCTAAACAACTGGCAGCTACTGACCTTTTAATAATCTCCATAATTTTGCCTTTTCCAAAATGTCACATAGTTGTAATCATACAGTATGTAGCCCTTTCAGATTGGCTGCTTTCACTTAGCAATATGTAGTTAAGGTTCCTCCAAGTCTATTTGTGGCATGATAGCTCATTTCTTTTTATAACTAAATAATATTCCACTATATGGATTTACCACAGTTTATTTATCCATTCCCCAGTTGAAGGACATCTTGATTTTTCTTAAGTTCAGGCAATTATGAAGAAATCTGCTGTAAAGATTCGTGTGCAGGTTTTTGTGTAGACACAAATTTTCAACTCATTTGGGTAAATACCAAAGACCAAAATTGCTGATTCATACAGTATGTTTAGTTTTTCAAGAAACTGCCTAACTGTCTTCCAAAGTGGCTGTACCATTTTGCATTCCCACCAGCAATGAGAGTTTCTGTTGCTCCACATCCTTGCTAGCATTTGGGGCTGTCAATGTTTTGAGTTTAGCCGTTCTAATAGGTGTGTAGTGGTATCGCATTGTTGTTTTAACTTGCAATTCCCTGATAACATATGAATTGGAGCATCCTTTCATATACTTATTTTCAATCTGTATATCTTCCTATGTGAGGTGTCTGTTCAAATTAGCCATTTTTGATTTTTTTTTTTGCTGGAAAAGATTCATCCTGAGCTAACATATGTTGCCAATCTTCCTCTTCCCCCCACCCCTCAAAACCCCAGTGCATAGTTGTATATTCCAGTTGTAAGTCTTTCTAGTTCTTCTATGTGAGCCACCACCACAGCATCACAACTGACAGATGAGTGGTGTGGTTCCATGATGGAGAATCAAACTCGGGCCAGCGAAGCAGTGAGAGTGCTGAACTTTAACTACTACGCCATCAGGGCTGGCTCTTAATTTTTTTTTCGTACTGTTGAGTTTTAAGAGTTCTTTGTGTGTTGGATACTAGTCCTTTATCACATATGTGTTTTGCAAAGATTTTTCTCCCAGTTTGCAGCTTTGATTTTCATTCTCTTAACAGTGTATTTTGTGGAGCAGAAGTTTAATTCTAATGCGTTTTTCTCTTTCATGGATTGTAGCTTTAATGTTTTATCCAAATTGTCATCACCAACCCCATAGGTTTTTTCCCTATGTTATCTGCTAAGACTTGTTTATAGTTTTTGCATTTGACAGTTAGGTCTCTGATCCATTTTGAGTTAATTTTTGTGAAAGGTATAAGAACTGTGTCTAGATTCATATTTTTACAAGTAGATGTTCAGTTGTTCTAGCATTATTTGTTGAAAAGATCATCCTTGTTCCAATGAATAGAATATCTTTAAGCACCTTTGTGAAAGATCAATTGACTATATTTGTGTGGGTCTATTTCTGGGCTCTCTCTTGTGTACCATTGACTATTTGTCTATTCTTTCACCAATACCACGCTGTCTTAGTTAGCGTAGCTTTATAGTAAGTCATAAAGTCAGGTAGTGTCAGTCTTCAACTTTGTTCTCCCCCTTCAATAATATGTTGGCTATTCTGGGTCTTTGCCCTGTCCATATAAACTTTACAATCAGTATGTCAGTGTCCACAAAATAAATTTCTGGGGTTTTGATTGTGATTGCATTGAATGCATAGATCAAGTTGAGAACTGACAGCTTGACAATATTGAATCCTCTTATCCATGTACATAGAATATTTCTCTATTTATTTAGATCTTCTTTGATTTCTTCATCACAGTTTTATAATTTTCTTTGTATAGATTTTGTACATATTTTGTTAGATTTGTACCTGTTTCATTTTTATGGGTGCCAATATAAATGGTATTATGTTTTTTATTTCAGATTCCACTTGTTCATTGCTGGCATACAGGAAAGCGATTTACTTTTGTGTATTAACCTTGTATCTTTCTACCTTGCTATAATTGCTTATTAGTTCCAGGAGGGTTTTTTTCATTTTGATTCTTTGCAATGGTCTATATAGATAATCATGTCATCTGCAAACAAAGACAGTTTTAATTCTTCCTTCTCAATCTGTATACTTTTTATTTCCTTTTCTTGTGTTATTGCATTAGTGAAGACCTCCAGTGAAGGAGGCATCTTTGCCTTGTTCCAAATCTTAGGAGGAAAGTTTCTAGTTTCTCACTCTTAAGTATGATGTTAGCTGTAGGGTATTTATAGATGTTCTTTATCAAGTTGAGGAAATTCCTGTCTATTCCTAGTTTGCTGAGAGTTTTATCAAGAATAGGTCTTGGATTTTGTCATATGTTTATTCTGTATCTATTGATGTGATCAAATGATTTTTCTTTATTTCTTTGAGGTAATGGATTACATTAATTACATTAATTTTCAGATGTTCAGCCAGCTTTGCATACCTAGAATAAATTCCACTTGCTCATGATAGAATTCTTTCTAAACATTGTTGGATTCAATTTGCTGTTATTTTGTTGAGGATTTTTACCTATGTTTATGATAGATATCTGTAATTTTGATCTGTAATTTTCCTTTCTTGTGCCTTTGTCTGGTTTTGGTATTAGGGTATTACTGAGTTAGGAAGTGTTCTCTCTGCTTCTATTTTCTGGAATAGAATATAGAGAATTAGTATCATTTCTTCCTTAAATGTTTCATAAAATTCACCAATGAGATCATCTGGACCTGGTGCCTTCTGCTTTGGAAGATTATAAATTATTGATTCAGTTTCTTCAGTAGATACATGCCTACACAGATTATCTGACACTGCTGGGAGTTTTTATACCACGAGTTAGACCTTGTTTAGTCTCTAGCAATTAGTCAGTTACCCTTTAAGAGTTCCTACCACTTGACTGCTGTAGCAGCAGTGTCTGTTCCGAGTAAGCTATGTAATTCATTCTATATTCACCTGTCTCGCTAGCTTTCAGGGCATCAGTTTGCCCTGTGACATCAATTCTCTGATGAATCTAAGAAGAGTTGTTGATTTGCAGTTTGTTCAGCTTTTTTCTTGTAGTGAAGATGGGAGTAATGTCTTCCAAACTCCTTAGATGTCAGACCAGAAACTGAAAGTCCTAGATTGAAATTTTGTTAGTTTTTTCCCTTAGTTTTCCTTAAATGGCTGATAATTGGCTAATAATTAATTAATGACTAACTAGAATGGTAAAATCAGACACTATCTGTAAACATATCTAGATTTGCTGGTATGTCAAGATTCAGCTATGTCCTCCTCTCACTCCTCCTCTTTTGGGATCTCATCCATAGCCCTGCAGTGAGGCCCCCTCTCCCCAGTAACCTGAAAAGCATGTTGATTCTCAATTATTAAGAGTTGTGGGAACATTTTTAGGTATTCTTGTGCCTGCATTGGAGCCAAGGAAGTGTGGGAGAATAGAGAATGTTTCAAGAATACAATTTTAAGAATCACTTTGAGGCAAATTACATTTTCCAATTAAGTAGCTTCCAAAGTAAGTCAAGGAAAGGTAAAATAGAACAAGTTCAACAGTTTCTTGCTCAACAAGAAAGTTTGTTCAAAAGGTCAGTATTATAATCAGGTACTGCAGTGCACATCAGTTACATAGTTTCTGAAATTTTAACCACATATGGAAAAAAGAAAATCTTTACTTAATAGGAAAAATAAAAAATTGTTAAGGCACTGCTACAGATATTAGGTGACCTGATACGAATACATGATGTCTTTAAACACTTTTAGTCAACACATAATTTTATTTTCTCTGAATTGAGGTACACGTGTAAAGGTTGCTCACTACTTAGTCAGGAGGCTGTTGCAATAACTCGGACTGCTAGCCTGGTGTGATCACTGGAAAAATGGAAAAGAAGAAATTACTTTGACAAGTATAGATTGCTGTGGACAGTGCTGGGCTTTAAATGTCTAGGGGAACAATGTGTGATAGGTCACTACCCAAATCTTTTACCTATTTATTTAACTAAAAGTATAGCATAATGACAAACTTCAAATAGCATTAGAAACCAAGTATTCTATATTGGTTCACTCTTTTAAATTTTATATGCTTCTTTTTAACCAAAGGAAAATGTCTTAAATTTCTTTTGTATTTTATAGGTATTTTATTTATTAAGATTGTTCTCCACTGTTTCCTTCCAGATAAATTTGGACTGTATTTGACACTTTGCATAAACTTCAAGATGTGTTCTTGTAGTCCTTTAAATAGTAAAAAGAATATTTGAGGAAGTGTATATTGTTTGAGTGAGAATAAGAGGGGGAATAGATCATAGTTTTTTTTGCTTTTTTTTTTCCAGTTATCTGCCATTGCTTCAGGATCTGTTCTTGCTGAGTTTTGGAACTTCACCATCCCACAAGCATTAAGCATCCTATCCCCTCACTGAGCAGTGCACAGTGGTCTTTCATTTTCAAAGTCACAGAGCATGAGAGAGACAAATAGCAGTATTTGCACTGTGTCAGGTGTCAGCAGGCCTTTGTGGATCATTATGGTGGCATCTTTCCTCCCTAAGTAATTTTTACAAATACACTGATGAAGACAGATTTCTGTTACCTGTCTTTGATGGATCATAATTTGAACTAGGACTATATTTTTTTCTGAAAATATGCGTAGTTGTGACGTGGTATTTAATAGTTTTAAGCTTATGGCTGCCAAAATGAGCAAAGCTGTAAGAAATGATGACCCTCTCATCTTGGTAACAATAAAATGACTTCCTAATGTGAATTTGCCTAACTCTGAATGCTAAGTTAATATTCCCTCTGGATTTCTCAGCTCCAACCTTCCTCCTCTCCCCCCTGGAAACTCCATGAAGAATGACAGCTTTCAACCAAATGAGAGAGCATAGAGGATGAAATTAGTTTCATTAAATTAGAATATGACAAAAATTCTTTCAAACTCTTTGTCACAATGCAGTGTTCAAACAACATTGAACAAAACAGAGTAAAAGTAGACCAAGGGAGAGGGTTAATGTTTTGAAAGGAAATTTTGTGAACTAGATCCCTTGCCAGTTTTGAAAGGATCATTTGTTGGTAGAACAGGGCACAGCAGTTTCTAACTTGGGGATGCTACTCCACAGTCATATGTACAGTCTCTTCCTGTCTAATCTTTGGATATAAAATTGACCATTACAATATTTTCTTGGTACAGTAGTTTCTTATATTTCTCCAAAAAGCACGTCACTCTTGCTAAAGGTTGCGTTCAAGAAAGTAATTGGGAAAAGGCTGAAGAATAAGATGCACCTTTCTCTGCCCCGTTTCCTGTCTTCCTATTTTAAAGTATAAGGAATTAAACAATAGCATACATTTTGTAAATTAGTATAAAAATAAATTGTCCTCTAAAAACAGAAAGCCAAGTTTTGATACCTATTTCCTTTATTTATATCACATCTTGGATGTATTTTGTTTGGTTTATCTTTTGACCCCGAAAGATCTGGTGTTTATTTTTTAAGTTTAATTCTGCCATGTTGCATTGTGGGAAAATAAGAGCTTCTGATAGGGTTAATCTAGCTCCGTAAGAGTTCATGCTGAGTATGATCATAATCTTGATCTTTGATTAGATCTGAGCTGGGAATATCTTGTGATTAATCAAAATGGGTTGCACTGCGTGTAGTATAAGTCATCTTCACAGATGGGCTAGAGAATCCTCAGAGTTCTCTTGAATATTTGTTTTAATCCCTTCTAGGATAAAATGGCTTTGGATTTTTCTTTCTTTTCTTTTTTTTTTTTTTTTTTACTTTAAATCAGATTGAGTTCACCAATTGATGACTAGGAAGAAATTTTGAAGTCCAGTTTTGCTAGGATTAGAGGTCAAAAAAGAAGAAACTTGTTTTTTAACTCATAGTATTTCGGTGTTTCCTCGAATATGCTTCATATGTTAAAAGTTGTCTTGTAAAATTTAACAAATATTCCTATTCATTTGTAGTTTGGATAAAAAACTTCATAGAAGAATATGTCAAAATATACCTCATGGAAATAATGTTGAGGTTTCAATTGTTCTCTATAGCGTTAAAAGATTTTTCGAGATTATTGTCTCTCTTCCAGTTATGTAATTCCAGCCTAATTGACACCTGATAACAAAGAGCTTTACTTTGGCAACTAAACTACCTGACATCTAACACCCAGAGCACAGCAAGCGCACAAAATGTTTACTGAATGTGTCCGTCATTTCAGCCAGCCATTTAAGCCTTGTAATACACAATTTCTTTAAAAAGTTGCTTACCAAAAGCTGTGAATTAAACAATCTACCCCAGAGCCACACATACTGAACATTCAATAAATAAATGTGTATATTTATAAGAATCATTGACTAAGAGAATTGTAAGAAGCAGTGCAATTCACCCCATCTGCTTCTAGACTGGATTGATAACCCACATGTATTAGAATAACAATTTTTTATTTTTATTCCTTTTTTTTTCCCTCATAGGAGACCTGGTGAGCCTCCATTGATAAAAGGCTGGCTTCCTTACCTTGGAGAGTCCCTGAAATTACAAAAAGATGCCTTAGGTTTCTTGAAAACTCTTCAAAAGCAGCATGGTGACATTTTCACCATTCTCCTTGCAGGTAAGCAGCACTTCTGTGAGTACCTTACATATGTCATAATTTCTCACTTCTTCGTTAATGTCATTATATTTTTCTCTAGGCAAAATATGGCATTATTTTATATTATTCTTTTATTTGTAGAGCTAATACAAAAGGAAACTATGTTTTAGATAGCAATCCTCACATTAAAAAACAAATTACGGTCATGCATCGCTTAACAACAAGGATCTATTCTGAGAAACGCATCATTAGGTGATTTCGTCGTTGTATGAACATCATAGAGTGTACTTACAGAAACCTAGATGGTATAGCCTACTACACATCTAGGCTATATGGTACTAATCTTATGGGACCACCGTCATATCTGTGGTCCATCATTGACCCAAACACCATTATGTGGTACATGACAGTATGGAACTCTCTTGAGGGTACCTAGGGAATCCCACTCTCCTGGCATCACCTGGCATTTTGGTTTGGTTTGATTTGGTTTTAAGAATGATTAAAAAAGCTAGAATGTATTAATGGACTTTATTTGTAGAGCAGTTTTAGGTTTACAGAAAATTGATCAGATAGTACAGACACTTCCCATATATCCCTCTCTTTCCCCTGATCATAGTTTCTCCTGTTATTAACATCTTATATCAGTGTGGTACATTTGTTACAACTGAAGAGCCAATGTTGATACATTATTGAAAGTCTGTAGTTTACATTAGAGTCCACACGTTGTGTTGCACGGTTGTTTGGGTTTTGACAAATGTATAATGTCATGTATTCACCATTAAAGTATCATACAGAATAGTCTCCGTGCCCTAAAATTCCCCTGTGTTAGACATACTCATTCTTCTTCGCCTCCCCTGAGCCCCTAGCAACCACTGATCTAGAATGTATTTTTAATTTAAAAATGTTTGTTATGCTTCTAACTTCAATAAAATGTTTACAAAACGAGAAAAAAAACAGCAATATTACTACATATCCCAACATCATAGGGCTGAGAGAAGCTAGAATGTTCTTAGCTCATCCTCCTTTAAGGCCCATGCTATCCAGCTGTATCGGTTATCTATTGCTGCATAACAAACCTCCCCCAAATTTAGTGCCTTAGAGCAACAACTGATCTTGCCTGGGTCACTTGTGTGGCTTGAGTCATCTGGCTGCTTGACTGGGGCAGGATGGTCCAAGATGGCCTCCTCACGTGTCTAGCTGGGCCTCCTTCTCCACATGGCGTTTCATCCTCAAGAAGATGTCCTTACATGGCAGCTAGTCTCTCAAGAAGGCAAGAGGAAATGCTGCAAGGCCTTTAGAGGCCTAGGCCCAGATGTTACAAAACCAAACTTTCAACACATTCTATTAGTCATAGCAAGTCACAGGCTAGCCCAGATTCAAGGGCAGGGAACTAGATTCCAGCTCTTCCTGGGCGCAGAGTCACATTGCAGAGGAGAACATAGAGAGAGAGAGAGAAGGAATTTAGCATAGTCATCTTTGCACACAATCTTCTGCATCAGCTTATCACCTGGGCTGAATATTCCTTTTCTTCACTTTTGTCTATTCTGGCTCCGTCCTGGAAGGCTGATCTCTATAGACTAGATTATCCACACTACTTTGCCCTCTGACTTCTGGTTTGGTGTGCCGGTGGGAGGGCAGAAAAAGGCTGTATTCCAGCTCCCCATCTCTTCGCTGGTTCTGATAACACAGTTCACTCTCCTTCCTTTCCTTCCTTAGAAAATTGAAGATATCAGATACGATCTCACTCAGATCCCCACATATCTACCAAACGTACCCATGTCTTACAACTTACCATCTCTCCTTCAATTTCAAAGAATATTCAAGACAACCCATTTATGTCCCTATGACCCTTACTTCCTGCCTCCTCTGGGCTAGAGTTTCGTTATTTATTCCTCTCACACGTATGTCTTCATTTTTTTCTTGGGTCCTTACCCTTAGATTATAATCATGCTTAAGCTTCTCCTATATTCTCCTTCTAGTTACTTTTCACTTTTTTTTTCTCTTCTACATCCAGATTTTTCAAGTGTTACCTACATTTGCTGCCACTCATGGCTTATCTCCTAGAGACCTCCTGACTATAACCAGCCTTCTGCCTTGCTGAGGTCATTAATGGGCCCTCACCTGACTAGACCCTCTACCTGGTTTGACAATGCTGATCCCTGATTCCTTCTAGAAACACTATATTCCTTCACTCTCTTGACACTGCACCTTCTGGGTATTTCACTGACTCTGAGTATTCCTTATCTGGGTCATCTTTACCATTCCTTTCTTTGTTCAACCCCTTCTGTCTTCCTATAACCAGCCTTGGAATTTTATGTTCTATTCCTAAAAAATTTGGGCAATTTCTTCTTACTGTAATTACATTACCGAGCATCAGAAGCAACCTTTTGTACATAGGGTGGCTTCCTTTCAGTACTACCATTTTAATGTAATTGGGAGAGAAAAATGATCCAACTGGATGAAGTTGTCAGCATGGTTGAGTTCGCCCATGAACAGGCAGTATTTGTTTCATCGCAGCTTACTCCTTTGCCTAGCAGGTGACAAGTCTCTTCCAACAGTAATTGTATACACTCTGATTTGAGAAAAATTGAAATTAAAAAAAAAAATCATGCATCTTAGAAATAGAAAAATTACAGTATATGATGTAATCCTCACAAGGGTCCCCAAGATCTGGGCTCCACCTACCTCTCCCACCTTGTCTCTTGCTATGCTTGCCTTGTGTTTATTGCACCATTGGTGCACCAAGTTGTTTGAAGTTTCCTCCTCACACACCATGCCTTGTTGTGCTTCTGTGTTTTCTCTCACTGTTCTTTCTCCCAGAATGCTGTTCTCTTTTTGAGTCATCCTCAAAAGGTGACTGTCATGGACTCATCTTTTGAGGCCCTAGTCACGTATCCCGTCCTCCCAAAAGCCTTCACTGACCGTTTCCCCTCCCCACATTATGTTCAATGCCTCTTCTCCAGGCTTCAATTACTCCCGATATCACTTGTGTCATAACATTTAATAAATTGTGAATTTATTGCTAATTCGCTTGTCTATTTCCCTTCGTAATTCTCTAGCTCCTCTCTTGCCGGCATTCAGTCTAGAGCTCCGCGCTGATTGATTCACAGTAAATACTTGATGAGGAAAAATCCAAAACCTTAGAGCTGATGAAATGCTATAGTACAAATACAGGCCATAGCTGGTGCTTCTATTCCAAGTGAGCTTTTGGCTTCATAGTACAAAACTATGTTCTTCACTTTGAAATAAAGTCACTCTTACTTTAAAAAAATTAAACCTTATGTTCTGATGAGTAGATACAGCACATTGTAGAAATTTTCAGTTTTCCTTTTTGATACATTATACAAAAATAACCTAAGATGATTAAGCAGAAACTTGCGGCAGATTTGAATAATTTTATTCACTTTTCAAAAAACAACCAATTTCTGCTGACGCTTGATACCTTAATCTCGGATAGTGAGAAGCTTGCTGAATTTCTAATGTCTAAATAATTTAACCCTGTTATGTTTTTGAACCCCACAGTAGACAACCACATTTGAATATGTACTTCTACTTTCCTTTGGCTTCTTAACTAGAGTTTGAATAAATTCCTGTCAAGAAGTCTTGCTAATGTATATGATTCTAATGATCAGTTTGCAAAATAGCTTATTTGGAAAATGTGAAATGAGGAACACCGTCTTCCACCCTTGTCCCATAATGTGATTTCAGTGAGTGTATGTTCTTGCATGATGAGCAAATGATTGTCATCCCAAAAAGTCTCAAGGGACACGGATGTCATCTTAATAAAGAAATTAAAAGGTACATCTTTTCATGAGAAACCACGTAAATTCGTGACCTGTCGCAGAAAATAGTTCTCTAATTGGTTTTGTGTGGTGGTGCAGCGGAATCATTTTCCCTAGATGTCACCCCAGAGAAGCACCACTGCACATCATTGTCAACAGCTAGTGAAATCTCCCTAATAAGAGGGGGAGTATATAATGTGGTCATCCCCATAACATAAAGGTTGGTTCATATTCCACTCTTCCAACTAATATTTCAGCTTCAGATTTAAAAATTCTATTGAAGAACCAGCTAAACATGGAGATGAAAACCTTATAATTATGGAAAATATCTTTAAAATTCAAATGTATCTCCTATTTGTTGAACTGGGCATTTCTATTCAAAATAGTCAAGTAGTTGTTCTGAATTCCCCTGAATGTGTCTCTGTACAGCCCCAAATGTCTGAAATGAAAACACAAAAATTCAGTTTATAATGATCCAGATGTAAAATTTCTTGTGTATAAGATATCAGGGTGAATGACCTAATTTTTTTTTTTTTTTAACATTTACTGGCATACTTTGCGTCACGTAGCTTCACCTTCCTAAAAGAAGTAATTTTGAAGGAAGTGAAAGGGCCACTGACTTAGCAAAGGATCATGTGCGGGTTATACAGGAAGGCTAGTTAATGTCCTCAGGCCTAGTCAGCTCCTAAAAAGAGAAGAGAATGAAGTTATTGCCATAGAAGACATTAAAAATTTTGACCCCGTTTCAAATTTACTGCTCAAAAGGATGGTTTTATATATGTATATATATTTCTGCAGAAGTGAGCCCCATTTTGACGTTTATATTTTAGACAAATGCAAACTGAAATTCTTTAAATCAATATTTCATGTCAACTGCTGACAGCATTCTTCTCTCTTTTGAAAACATGCCAGAGGGTATTGTTTCTGCCTGTGATCTTTCTGAACTAGGCAACTTGCCCATTGACACTTGGCCTTCATTGACATAAAACCACACTGGAGCAAAAGTTAATTTTCCTCCAAGAATACATGGCGTTCAGAATAACTTTTCAGATTTCCTTTGTTAAGAAATTTAAATTCATTTTATGAATGTATATGTGTTTTCCTGTCTGATTAAAGATTACAAAGAAACTCTGGTTTTGCATCTCACATTAGCAGATGGTGGACAGATGGTTTAAATTAATATTAATTTTGGAAAACTTAGCTTAAATTGTTTATACTGAAGATTAAAAGTTGGAAAGCCAGCTAACATCTCCAGGGTTATTAGTACTTCCAAACCCACTTGAAAAGTAAAATCCAGAAAATCAAAATATCTACTTTTAAAGCAATCCACATCTTAGGCAGAGAGGTAGTAGGTAAAACACAACGCCTTGATGTTGAAGAAAATTAAAACAAGAACGAGAAAGAGAAAATCCAGGTCCTGCAATGTAAAGAGCCTTGAAAAGAATGGGAATGTTATCTACAAACAAATTGCTTTCAACAAAGCAGTAATGATTTAAAATCATTTCTATGCAACAACTGCTTATTAAAAAAAAAATGTTAAGCAAAACCAGTTTTTCCACATTTAGCTTTTATTGCTTTTCTTTGAAATTAACCTCATCATTTCTTCCCGTAGCCTGACCGTTAAGAAGAGATAAAGAAAGACAGGTGGAGGGAATATATGGTTATTTGCAATGAATTGTAGACAAAAACTCTAACATGCATGCAGCCTCTTCTTTAGGAGGCCGATGGCCAGTAGCTGATGCTGTCATGGCTCAATATAGTTTTGTCTTTGCACTTAGATTTTGAGGAGTGTAGAAAATTGGTAGGAAAAAATTCAAAATATCCTCTAAAAATTGTGTTTTACAAACTGAACCTTTTATATATTCTCCAAGTTTTAATGATTAACTTAAAATAACCCTAAAGCTATGTAGCAAAATTCTTTAGTAGACGAAGGAAAGGATGAATCACCACCTGTGAAAATACACAGCTTTGCCTAAAATTATATCTTTTGCAAAATAAAAGAATTGACTCTTTTTTTCAATTATTTGTCAGGCAGATGCTAGCAATTTTATTTAATTAAGCTCCTATGGCAAAGCAGGTGTCACAAAATATGCCCAAATCCAGTTGAGTCCTTTTACTTTCCCCAGGGAAAAAAAAAATCCAGTTTACTTTGTAGATGCAGGTTTGGGATCAGACCAGAATGAGTAGCCACTTCCAGCTTTACCGTCATTCCTAGGTTGGCCAGCCTTATTAAATAAATCAAGGAGAAGTAGAGTGAATAAAATTCAAGTCATACGATTTATTTTTTTTTAAATCATAGCACATGTATATTTATGGATATTAAAAACTTAAATTATGTTTTAAAATTGTAAAACCAAAAAACATTAATCCTGTTTCTAGGATTCGGTTGAAATTATTCAAAATATTCTAAAAATTAAATTCAAAAAATTATCCTAAATCTTGTACCACATCGAATTTAATTTGTGATGCTGAGTTACCATAAATAACAAGCAAGAAGTTGTTCATCTAAGAAAGCTACACACACATACGTACATACACACACACACAAGAATGATGAGGTGAAGAGGAAAGTGTAGATGATCCTATAAACTTTAATGTCTAATTATTTATTGTTTTCTAGAGACAACAAATAGGCATTAAAATTTGTGGGAACGTCTCAATTTCATGTGTGTTCTTGAAAAGGAAAGGCTTATTAGATGTGATTATTGAACACTTTCTGTGTAATACTTCTAATTAGAAGTCTTAAACCAGCACTCTCCTGAGAAGAAATCAGTACTGTGTAAGGAAAAGAACAGTGTACAGGGAGTGACTTCTTGTTGAGGCTGTGGCACTAAAAATGGCGGCATGACCTTGGCCATTAACCTCTCTTGACTTTCTGCAGCCTTCTCAACTGATGAATGCTGGTGGGGGGGTGGGGCTAGAAACTCTCCAAAGCCTGCCAATTTTGACAGATCATAGTATGGCTGTGTTCCTCATTGTGCCTTCTTAAAAGAATCACTTGAAGCCCTTTTCAAAAATAGAGATTTTAGGTCCCACCTCTAAGCCTTATGAATCAGAATCAGGCAGGAATCTGTATTTTTAACCAGCATCCTAAGTCTTTTAGTTAGGTAAGGTTGGACAACACTCATATATGAAAAAAAGGTCACCACCTCAAAGAGCTCTTGCTGATAACTCCAGGCTGACTGAAGCAGATTCCACTTTCTGCTTCACTTACATGTGTTCACATCTCTTCTTTATCGCTATCCATAATGCTACAATGATTTCTTCACATCTTTATATCTCAAGAGGAAAAATCTCCAGCCAAGTATCTGGATCTCAATAAATTTTGAATGTATGCCTGAATGAATGGATGATTGCATGAATGGAATTGGAATTGGGATCCTGTCTCAGTCACAAATCAGGATGTGACCTTGGACATGTTACTGAATCTCCTGAGCCACTATCTTCTCATCTATAAAAATGAAAATGCTGGCATTTGTGATTTACTGTTAGTGTTTAATTAGACATTCATTTGTGACTACCTGCTTCATACCACATATTCATTTATTTGAGTTCAAATTATTGTATCCAACCAAAGCTAACATGATATCAAGTATGAAAAAGCTCTTCATGAAGTATAAATAATTAGTAATGTAATGTCATCTTACCAATTTGATTTATTTGTTTGTTTTCTGTTTATATTGTTGGGGAAAAATATGATAATTTTTTAAGTCAAGGGATTCTAAGAATATTTAAAGGATAATTTAAATATTTAGGTACTTAGTTAAAATAAAAATTTGAACAGTAATTTTTTTTTTTTTTTTTTTTTTTAAAGATTTTATTTTTTTTTCCTTTTTCTCCCCAAAGCCCCCCAGTACATAGTTGTATATTCTTCGTTGTGGGTCTTTCTAGTTGTGGCATGTGGGACGCTGCCTCAGCGTGGTTTGATGAGCAGTGCCATGTCCGCGCCCAGGATTCGAACCAACGAAACACTGGGCCGCCTGCAGCGGAGCGCGCGAGCTTAACCACTCGGCCACGGGGCCAGCCCCTTGAACAGTAATTTTTTTTTGAGTCATTATGAATTTCAGAATATTTAACTTCAAGCTTCTAGAGTTTTTCCTACCATCTTCCATTTTAAAAGGAAACATGTAGTGGACCTTTGAATGAAATGGATTTTTATTAAACTTTGCACCTTTCTAGATGTTAGTTATTAAGTTCTTTCTAATTTTGATTAAAATATTTTCAGATTTCAAGGGTTTGTTTTGTTTTGTTTTTGCTACCAAATAAGCTCATATTCTCATTTATTTCTTTTAGGAAAGTACATAACGTTTATCCTGGACCCTTTCCAGTTCCAGTTAGTGATGAAAAATCACAAATTAAGCTTTCGAATATTTAGTAATAAAATAACAGTGAAAGCATTTTCCATCAAAAAGTTGGTAACCAATGATGACCTGAATAATGAGCTTCATGTCTGCTATCAATGTTTAAGAGGGAAATCTTTGGACGTACTCATGGAAAACATGATGCAGAATCTAAAACAAGTTTTTGAACCCCAACTATTAAAAACCACAAATTGGGAGATGGCATGCCTGTTGACATTCTGCAGCTCAGTAATATTTGAGATCACATTTACAACCATACATGGAAAACTTCTTGCTGGAGATAGGAAAAAATTTATTACTGAGCTAAGAGAAGATATGTTAAAATTTGATGACAAATTCCCGTATTTAGCATCAGACATACCCATTGAACTTCTAGGAAACGTCAAGTCTATTCGAAAGAAACTTATAAAACTCTTGACATCAGAAAACTTAGCTAAGATACGAGGATGGTCAGAAGTTGTTCAAATGAGGCAAGATATCCTGGAGAAATACTATATGCCCAAGGACTTTGAAATAGGAGGTAAGAAACTTCTGAATGATTGCTTGTCTAAAATAAAATAATTTACAATAGACCTTTGAAATAAAAAGACAAAATGGCGACCTTGAAAATTTTTATGCTCTTTCTAATTGACTAATGATAAAATGTTTTACTCTGAAACAACCCTCTGTGATAATTGATTTTTTTTTTTTTTTTTTTGCTGAGGTAGTAAAACAAGATACTTAATGGTGATAATGAGAACGAGTATAACTAAGCTGCATTTACTCCTCTTATCTCATCCCCCACCTCACGACCCCCCCACACACATTACATTTTAAACTATTCTCATTAAGCAGAAAATTAGACTTCAGAAGCCTATTGGTCCTCATTAGCATGCACTGATCCTTGGCTGGGTCTGTGTCCTAACATCTTTTAATTAGCACACTGCAAATCTAATCAGTGTAATAAACGCTATTAATCTTCCTTTTCACTTATTTTCTCCCAGCACATCATTTTGGCTTTCTCTGGGCCTCTGTGACAAACACTATTCCAACTATGTTCTGGGCGATGTATTACCTTCTACGGCACCCAGAAGCTATGGCAGTGCTGCGTGACGAAATTGACCATTTGCTGCAGTCAACAGGTCAAAAGAAAGGGTCTGGATTTTCCATCCACCTCACCAGAGAACAATTGGACAGCCTGGTCTACCTAGGTAATTTATTTTTATCTGTTATGAAGAAAAGAAGGTACCTCTCTGCAAACTCAGTTTATCACTCAAAGCTGTTTACCAAGAGGTGGAGGACACAGCTGTCTAATTGACATAATAACACCCATTTACATCAATTATAAATTATGTAGTTTATAGCTGTAGATACTCTCATTGCATGTAAACATTAAGGCCTAGGTAATTAACTATGCAAGGTATGCAAAAGGCTAAACCAAAGCTTTGCAATTATTTGAAAAAAACTTTATGCCTATTAAGTCATTTGATTCCGAGCATCTGCTGGCATGTGAATGCTTTCCAAACACTGCTGCACTATCTTGACAAGAAAGGTATTTGGGGATTGAAAAAGAAAGTATTTCAGAAAGGCAACTTGTGTGCAAAATGTATTTATTCTTCCCTAAGATGGTGTCTATATTTTCAGGCAGAGAATCGGATATTTTATACAGCGTGGAGTGTATGATTCTCAAAAATGTAGTAAAATTTTTTTCCGCTGGAAGTTCCTGATTTAAACACACTCAGAAAAAAACGGGGGGAAGAAAAAAGAAGAAAGAGAAGGGAGGGAGGGTAAAGAAGCAACAACTACAAATTACTCCATGCGAAATGTCTATATTTTATAAAATATTCACTGACTCATGAACTATGCATGGTCACTATTTTAAATATGTTTGAGGTCAGGAGTGACTAAGTTGTTTTTCTATTTCTACATAGGCCTGTATGTGACATGAGCTTTTGATGACAGCAGATTGCATTCTCCTTTACTAGTTTTGATAAGACCACTATCATTATGTGAATGAATTTTAATTCCCAAAGTTAAATTCCATATCAATGATGCTCTTTCTGTATTTCATCCTGTGATATCCTTTATTATACAATATTCCAGGTTCTTTTAGACAAATATAGGAGTAAGTCTTTATATGTCTCTGTTGCTTCACTCCTTTGACAAAGTAGACAAGTATTTTAGCCCATGTTGGCCTCCATTTTTTATCTTTTAAATATGTTCCAGGTCTTTTGATGGGAACTTCTGGGAGCAAAGACCCTACTGGTCTTGATCAGTGTTGACCACCAGCTGTCGTTAAGAAGAATAGCCCAAGTGTTCTAGAGACCGTTGCCACTGGTTAGGTTAAGACCCATCAGAGGCAATGGAAGGAAGCTTGCCTTGTACTGGCAGCTGGCTAGCTTGTTCAGTCAGTTAGGAAAAATATATCACTTGGTAGTTTGCTGTTTTTAGCATACATTTTCAAAGTAATTTTATGTTCGCTTGGGGAAAGAAAATACTCCCAACATTATTACAATACAAAGATTATTTTATTTTTCTTTTCAGAATTATTAGGGAACAAATGCCCAAAAGTTACTGAAAGTGCTGGGTGGTTGCCTTCACATAGATACACAGTGTTTTCTGTGTACCTTATGATTTCTATGAAGATCAAGATTTCATTTCCCATATATTCAAGTCATTTCAATTGCATTTTATGAATCAGATGATATTTACAAGGAAGTAAACCAATTAACTTCAAGGGATATATTTTTGTATTCTGTACACAGTTATTACTCTTAAAAATTTAGTTGAAATTCATCAACTCTCTTTTTACTCTCAACTTCTCATTATTGAAAGAAAAAGTCATCTTAAAACTGTGGTATTAAAGCAGAAAAGTTTAAATTTATTTGATCAGAAGAAATGGCAAGTTCCAGAACCATGATGCGAGTCCATTTAACTACATAGCTAGAGCTAAGAATTTCATCCTGGGAGCCCTCATGAATTTACAGCCTACCTCTCATCAACAAATGAACAACAACAACTGATACCAGTGAGTGTAGATAAAGGCAGTGCCTTCAGCAGTCTAGAAGGTGGACCTCTGTTCATCACGACCTCGGTTACCAGCAGAGGCCACTGTTGTTCGTTACGAGAACTTAAGCTGCTAGAAAACAGTGTGCATTTTTTCTTTCGCGAGATAGTTTTGTGCAGATTGAAGCAAATTTTTATGTGAACCAGTTACACAACAGGTAACTTCTGCATCTAGTCATAGCTCAATCATGAGTATTTCTCTCTATCGAAAGAGTATGAACTATATGCACAAAGGCGAGATTTACAGAATGAAGCGCTGTACCGCACGGTCTGAGAGGTGTGCTTCCCCTTGTCATCTCCTTAAGGAAAGAGTTTTATGTATTCTAAGTACAATTTCTTTTTTAAAAAGAAGATATCTTGAATTTTTATTGTAAGAAAAAGGATCACAAGGATGAAATGAATGCTGCATTTTTTTTTTAACCAGGAAGGAGAATTTTGATAGTATAGCAAAGGGAAAGACTTTTTTTCTTAAGAGATTTTGCATGTCAGCCTACGTTGATTATAAAGCAAGGTTGAAAAGGGACGTTAGAATGCCATAGAAACGAGAGTCTTATTCCTGACCAAAAATGATTTCTGTTGTTTAGAGTGATCATAAAGACAGAGCTCAGTGGGTCATAGGCCTATCGTGATGCGAATCATTGTGCATATATTATTGACATGTGTAGCTCCGTCCTGTAGGCCTCTCGTGTATCAAATTTCCTCTGACATAAATAAACACTTAATGTCAGCAGAAGTTAAAATGTGTAACATAGATTGGGCTTTTAAATATCAAGCCTGTTTGAGTAATTCAAAGCAATTGTCTGTTGTAAGAGGTGGTGATAGATTTATGCTCTTTTCCAATGCTCTTGAGAATCTTTCTTTAAAACTGTTCTACCTTTTTCTTTTAGATAAAGAAAAACATACCTTTATATTTTTATATATTTATGTAACTTATTATAAGGATTCTACTTATCATGACCTCACTAAAATTTTATATCTATTAGTGCAGATCTCTCTACAATTAAATTTAAAATAATTTAGTAAATACAGTGAGGTTCAGATAACTGTTACTTGGGGCCTAAATCTCAATAGGAAGAGTTGTTGATAGAACAGAAGTTTAAGAATACTGGGAGAAAACTTAGAATTTTTCAGTTTTCCCAGAAAGAAAAACTTGGAGTAGAGGTAGGATTTCGAACTACAGGTTTCTAATATAGGAGAAAAAAAAGGAAAAAAGATGATTCTTAGAGAAGATAAGAAAAAAGATAATGCAAGGAGAGGAAGCTCTCAAAGTTGAAATTTTGATAAATGGATGGAAAGTAATCTCACTGAGTACCACTTCCTACCTCAAGGTTTCCCTGAATAATCCATGTAAATAACTTAAAAAGTATGGATTCAATAAATGTTATTTGTTGTTGTCACCAAAAAGATATTTAACCTCAATGCCATCCCTATGATGTTTATATTGTTTTCTTCATTTTCAATTATTTGTGAACCAAGCTGGTATCAAACTCCAGTCTACCTTACCCCACAGGAGTTGCTCTCTGTGTATCACACGTGCGTGAAAAGAGCAAATGTACTCTAAGTAAGAAGAAGGTAAGGCAAGTGGATTATAACTCCTGAACTGCTCAAGTGAATTGCAGGCACCTGATTCTGTTCAATTACCTGGCCTGAAAATGAGGAAAGTTGCTAATATGGCCTAAGTGTGGGGTAATGGAATAAAAGGAGATGCTATAAAACCAGAGCTCGGCAAAATTTGTAATACTTTTTTAAAAGGAGGAGATGCTATCTTATAATAACTCTAGAATTATGAGCTTGTGGTGATTCTCTAGCAAAATTCTGTAAGATTTCTAAGCCCACTGTTTGGGAGTAATTATAGGATGGGGAAAGAAACAGAAATGGATGATCAGTTTGAAAAAATATAGAATCTTTAATAACAATTAATAATGATTATTAGGTGTAGTTCATGTTAAATACATTAATGATTTCAGTATTTCAAAGCAATTTTATGGACTTCCATTGTGTCATGTGATCTTCACCAAGATACTGGCGACTGGGGTAGCTATGATTTTGTCATTTCTTTTACAGACAAGAAAATACTCAGGGTGCTAAATAACTTGCCTGAAGTCATGGAGGTAAAGGAGAGAGGCAGGACTTTAATTTGGGTTTTCTGGTCACACCCGAACTTTCTCCCTCATACCTGTCTGATACAAGAATCCTTGGAGGACTTTTTCATTGTCCCAACTGACCAGGGAGAGGACTCCTTTGTATCTCAATTCATCAAAGCCCGCTATGATATGCACACGGATGAGACCAGACAGTGTGGCCTAGAGGATGATGGGGTTAACTGTATTTTTAATTTCAGGATGAAGCGTTATAAGTGACAATATTAATAATTATTCTTTTACTATGTGGCAGACACTGTGCTACCTGCTTTACGTATGTTATTTAATCCTCAAGTATCATCATCTTCATTTAGTTATTGGGTAACAAGCTTAGAAAGATTAGTTAACCAACGTATATCATACAACTAGGTAGTGGCAGCGCCAGAAATTGATGCCGGGTCTGTCTAACTTCAACGCTAACCCATAAACACTGTCACCTCAGGGCAAAATACTCTAGAAACAGACCGGTGACCTTGACCACTGTTTTTTGCAAGGATCTGTATCACTAATTCTTAAATGCAGTTGGGTTTGAGGGTGAGGATGAGACTAGAGGTTTACATTAGATGTGTGTGGGTGTTTCTTAAAAGTAAACTTTTCATGTTGGAATAGTTTTTGATTTACAGAAAAGTTACAAAGATAATAGAGTTCCCAGATACCACCCCACACACACAGTTTCCCTTGTTGTCAACATCTTAGTGTGGTATATTTGTCACAGTTGTGGGTGTTATTTTGAAAAAGCTCATTCACTATTATAAAATAATTGTGTATTTGAAAAATTCAAAGTGTACATCATTTAGACAACAATAGTAAAGTTTAACAAAATCCTCTGTTCCAATGGGGATGTACAGGAGGTATAAATTCTACTTCATGTCAGAAACTTCTAACTGGAGGAGGGGGTAGAGGCATTTTCCACAAGGGGGTACACAGGAAATCAGGTAGCGAGCTTTTTATACGAAATATAAGGAAACATTGATTAGAAGTGAAAAATATGGATTTGGATGTTTATCAAATTTTCAGCTCGGCACAAAGCTAAGAGGGTAAGATAATATAATGAATGCTGCAAATGGGAGGTGAAAGGATCAAAAGGGAAATTTAATGAGAATGCAAATTATTGTACTTTGGGCTAGAAGTCAACTGTATAAGAACAGGATAAGGAAATGTGAGGCTTAGCAGAAAAGGGTTTCAAGCAGTGGCTCGCCACATTGATTGCCCATGGGAATCATCTGGGTAGCTTTAAAAACTATTCACACCTGGTCCCAGCCCCAGAGGTTCCGATTTCATTGGTCTAGGGTGGAGGCTGATGGCTTTAAAAGCTCCCCAGGTGATTCTAATGTGCAGCCAAGGGTCAAACTACTAATTTAAAGGTTTTAGTTAATACAATGCTTCCGACTCCATTGGTCCGGGGTGGAGTATTTAAGTTTTTAAACCGTCTCAGGTGATTCTAATGGGCAGCCAGAGCTGATAACGACTGGGATATGAGGAAGCTTAAAATAAGTCAATGGTGATATGATTTCAAAAATCTGTTGTTCATCTGCTTCCTGCAAAACATTGGTAGAAGTATAGTATCCAAGACAGAGAAGGTAATTCCTCTCTACTTTGCCAACTGCAATAGCACACCGAGTTCTGCCTCATTTGAAAAGGCACATTGACTAATTGAATTCATCCAGGGTGTCAAAAGACTGAAGGCCACATCATCTCTGACATACAATTTTAAAATGACATGGTAGTTGTCTTTGAATATTTTTAAAGGGCTGTTATGTCGAAGAAGGATTAGAATCCTTTTTGCCTTTGTGTTTTCCAGAGGGTAGAAATTAGACGGAGAAAGCTCAATATGAAAAATAACTTTTTAGTAAAATGGGCCCTCTGAATGCCATCATTGTAGTCATCTAATCAGAAATTGTACAGTGTCTTCACTAGGGTCTTGGGGAGCATTCCTGCTTATAGGTACCTTCCAACTTTGAACTACCTACATTGCAGTGTCCATGAAGGCCAGATCCATATGCCGTGTTCTCTTTTTCCACCAGCAGCATTGGCCTAGTGGCCTGAGCCAAGTAGGACCTTAATAAACATTTATTGAATGTTGAATTTGCATATCTATGTTTGATCAGTAAACCAAAGGCCATGTCTGCAATGCAGACTGAAAGTAGGCATTTGTACCAATTCAGATCTATTTTTAACTTTACTTAAAATATACAACTGTTGAGCCAAAAATTACTTTGCTTCAAATTATCTGATTATTTAAGTTTCTCACTTACCTTTTCACTTATTTTGAAGGCAGTTATGTAAAATCGCACACCCACATCTGGAGCCTCATTCCATTTCCTCATACCTTCTAGAAAGTACTACCTCCAGATCCCCTTGTCCCCCTTTCTCATCCACCTTCTTTTTAAGATCACCCTAGTGTTCAGCCCCAGGAGACTGCAGCAGGGCCAGGCTGTTCATTTCACTCCAGCCATCCCTGCTATCCACTGATCACCATGACTAATCAGATGGTATGACAGTCTGCACCAATCATTAAGATGACCCAAATTAACAGCCTGGCCATGTCACAGTGTATTCATTCCACATATACAGACATGGCCTAAGTGTGAGGCAGAAACTTGGATGTGCTTATTTGTGTTTGCATTGTAACATGCATTATTGATTGTCATAAACTGCTTCAGTGCTTTAAATCTGCAAATGAGAATCATCTGTCAATTATTACAGCCAGAATTGAGATCTGAGAGCAAAAGCGAAAGTGTATATGTCTTTTTCTACCAGTATTTCCTTTCATTTGCCATTTCCCTTCACAGTTACATTGTAAGGCATCTTGGCTCAACTCACTCCCCAGCTTTTTGCTTTAGACAGGATACTTAATCAGAGTATTTTTATCTCGTGAAAAGAGAAACAAATCTTCCCTAGCCAGGTGAAGAAGGTAGTGCAAGCTCTGAATTGTAAGTTGATTGTGGGAAATCCGTAATTCAGTTTCCTAGTGTACACTGGTTGGTGAAGCTCAGTTCTTAATAAAACACAGGCAGCCTTATCTTAATCACAATTGCAATTGTTGGCACCTTGCGGTGTGTGGTGTAAATTACCCCCCAAATATTTGCATTCTCGATGGCCATTTTTCTACAATGTATTTAATAAGTAGAAGGCCCTATTACCTGCTAAATGTGAGTATAAATTAACAATCCATTATGCACAATAAGTTTTATAAAACATTTACAGATAGAGATCATGTTTAATTAAAATTAACTTGCATATGAAAGCCAAGTGCACTAATGATCACAATGACCTTTTATTACCTGCGGTCCCTTGTTTTGGCTGGAATGATTGACAGCTTGCTGTTTGGCTACCATGTTGAATTTCAGCTGACAAGACTTTTCATTTTAACTCAATTTGCCCGCCTATCACAAGCTGGTGGCAGGCCAGACCCAAGTCACCCAGCTTTGCCTCAGCAGCTTGCTCTAGTTCTCATTAGTACGCATTTATTCAGTGGAAATTGGAAGACAAATGCTTGAAGGCATGTGAACTAAGTATAGCAAATTAGGTTTAAAGACTGAATATTTATAAGTATATGGAAAGTTTTTTTTTTTTTTTTAATTCTAGAGCGAATTGAGAACTGAGTGCTAGCTTTGGTATAAAAGAAATGAAGATAGAAGGGGGGGAAGGAAGATTCTAAGAATAACAATACTATAAGCTTTTTCTTTCCGTTTTGGAAATATGTAAAATCTCTCTGACAACACCTTATCAAATACCAACCTGGCCTCTCCTTCGTGGAGTGCTCGCACAATGAAGTTTAGCACCTCGTGTGTGAGAAGGGGGAAAAAATGAGGGTCGTGTTCATTTGTTGCTTGGTTATCCCTTGGTATGTTTTAAATTGCCTTGTTTGTTCGGCACTAGCACAGAAACAGATGTTGCTCTACCGTGCAGGATAATTTAGTGTACCTCCTGGTGCAGCATGGAAGTCCTCCCAGGGCCCAGCTGGCCTGTCAGTGGCACTGGCTGGTGTCTGCTCAACTATGACAACTACAAGTAGAGGCTGCAATTTTTTTATTGTGCAGTTGTCATTCTTCTCAACGTATAGCTCTGCCTGCATTCTTACTGGGGCTGGTGGAAAAAGCTGCTGGCTTTTGTGTCTGTAGGTTGTAACACAGAGCCACGGAAGCTCCACTCTCCATTGTTGATAATAATGCAACTCATTACTTTTGTCATCTAATGATTATCGGCATGATCGCTCAGAGGAAGAGCCAACCTCGTCTTGCACACATAACTGGTACTGGAAGGTAAAACAGATTTGTCATTTACGATCTGACCGCTAAGCCACACTTTGTGCTCCATTATTGTGATTAACTTCTGCATAAGATATGCTTGCCCAATTGTCATTTGTGATACTGCAGTGGGCGCAAGCTGCCATGCTTCCCGGGAGCACGTCAGCCAATCGGATGTGACCATGTTATTCGAACTGCTAAGTGCCTGCCCTGTCACAGCAGCCACCCCACAATTATTTTGCTTTTGTATTTCTTCTTCCCACACCCCTACTGGACTTGTTGGGTGAACAGCACTGCTACATATGTCAGCTACCATTTCACACCACAAGCTAAAATGATGCTGTGCTGTTGTTGATCCAACAGAGCCAGCAGCAGTACATGGAAAGCCGACCCTCGCTTTTCACCATAGAAATGTTGGTCGCTGGTATCCTGCCAGCTGAAATCCGTCGTGTCAGGTGCCTTGTGGCTATCTGCAGTAGAGTCCATGTTCCAAAACCAAAGTTCTTTTCTGGCCTCATCACCAACAAACCGATTTGACTCTGCCTGATTATAATAACGAAGGCAGTCCAAAAGAATATGCACAGCCTCACTGTACGTCACATTGAATCACCACACTGGCCACACAGAGCTGACCGCAGCCTCATTTCTTTAGACAAATGCGTGCTTAGGGAAAAACCTCCTGGGAGAAGGCACCCAAAGCTGCTTGATATCCCTATGCAAGCTGTGCGTAGGTTTAAATTTTAGTGCAATCACATTTGTTTTTATTTTTTGGCTGATGTAAGCGCTCACTGACCAGTCCGCCTCTATAATCTAATAATTGGGTACTCTGTGTTTTAGAGCTTTGCTGAACACTAAGAAACTGGGCTGTGTGTATGTATGTATGTGTGTGCGATTCTAAATTGCAAGCCATAAACACAACCATTTGTTACCATGTGAAGAGGGAAAAACACTCCATTTGGAGCTCTTTTTCACATTGCTGATTAGAAAGAATCAAGCTTTATATTCTAGGACCCATTCACGCTGGTGAAAACATAGTCAGTTTTGATTATGAAGGCAGAGATGCAGACCTAGACAGGAGCTACATGCTGATATGCATGCTATCAGAATGATTTATGCAAATTATGCATATTATTCCCAAAGGAATTCCTCCTCAAACTGCCAGGATAAATTGCCGGAAATTAGCCATAAAATCTGTCGTGCTAGGAGCAAAAGGTGAAGGCCACTGGGAAAGCAAGGACATTCAGCTTCTGGAATCTTCCAGATTATGATGGTGGCCATTATTTTCCCTGGGTGCTGAGGCAAATATGATTTTCTTCTGAATCCTACAAAAGTATTTTCCCTTTGAAATTTTTCCAGCAAATGCTGACTCACATTTTATTTACAGCTAGCATAAAAGAAATTAAGTGTTAAGCTGTCTCAGAAAGCACTACTACAATTACTTTACTATTAACTGCGTAAGTGGTTATTAAATGCCTAAGCCTGGCTTTAAAGACGTCACTGCTGCCAAGCTTGGTGAAATAACCCATCAGCGGTGTATTTTAACTGGGGTACTGTTTTAGTGTCTGATGTATATACCCACAGTACAGTATTCCTCTCTTGCAAACCATTCTTTCCTACAAAAATCCTAATTAATGACTTTCTGCCCAATTGCAGTACTGTTGCCTCCTGTCTATGAAATGCTCCGAAGCTGTCTTGGGGCCGGGCCACAGCTGTCTCACGCACCTCCTCCTCTGTCTGGCCATCTAAAGCCACCATTGGCTCCCTCTTGGTGTTCAATGGATCTGATGAGGAAAGAGTTTCCTTTTCAATCAAAGCTATTGGTAATGAGCTTTATGGCAAATCGAGAGCACTTTCAGGAGAAGTCATATTTTAATAAGCTGTTGCTTGCATCTTTCCTTCAGAAAGCACGATTCTTGAGGTTTTACGACTATGCTCATTTTCTGTCATCATGCGTTTTGTTGAAGAAGATTTGACTCTACCTTCAGAGACTGGGGACTACTGTCTGCGAAAGGGAGATTCAATAGCCATCTTTCCTGCAGCTTTACACCATGACCCTGAAATATATGAAGCTCCAGAGGTAAATAAACATCAAGCCGGTAATTGCTACTTCTTAGATACTGCAAGCAAATTCCTCTTCCTCATGATCTATTTCTATCTCTTCCTTTTGCCGCTTTGTTCCAGAAGGGATTTGAGACAGCTTGATAACTTCTGTTCTTCCTTCCAATGGGATAATTTTCCTGTTTACTGAAGAGTTTACTAAGGATCTCTCTGTCAAAGGTTTTGTGATCTATAAATAGAAATAAAGTGATGAAACTAAATGCTAGTTTCTTCGAATGAAATGGACAGTGTATGTTGGCCGCCATTACCTTTAGGCCAAAATTGTGTTTTGCTTGGCAGAGAATTATTGAAAACCATAGAGGGCTAGCTATTGACAGGTGGCTTAGAAAATAAACAATGATGACTCTTTTACTAAGTGTTTCCAGAGTGGGGTTGACTGTCCCAAAGTCAAATACCGTCATTGCAGTAGTTCATCCCATATTTTCACCTCTTACTGAAGGTGTATGCCCCTTTTCGATCAATTAGGATGGCGTTATGAACTTGAGATTGTAAAGCTGCTGCTGACGGGTGAAGCTCGGAGGGTAATTGTGTCATCTCCTTGTATTTTTTTCTGAAGCTGGAGTTAATGAATATCAAAGACTGGAAATTAATCCACCCTGGCTCATCCCTTAATACCACTTAAGAGGTTCACCACCTGCATGCAAATTGAATGCAGCCATATTCTGCCTGTGCTTCTCGTGAAGTAATGTTGTTGCTGCAGTGGTCTTTGTGTATAAAATGGCATTTTTCAAAGGGAAACTTCCGCACTCTTTTTGAGCAGTTCATAGCTGAACCACTTTCAAACCCAGTTTCTAAGTTAGATGTTTTGCAGCCAGGCTAGATTAAAATATTAATGAATTTGGGAAATTAATAAGAAGAGGACAGACATCAAATACAGTGAGATAATTTGCATTTATTTCATCAGCAAAGGCAAATTTTTTTAAGTGAGGGGAGAATGTACATATAATTCCTATGTGTTTCAGAAGAAGAGGCATATACGAATGATGCTAGCAAATTGGAAGTAAAGTATTCGTGAGTGAATAAATAGTCTGCAAACAACAAGCTTTCTCTCCACATCTGTAAATATCAAAAATTCTGCACATAAGTATATATTCCATAAATAAGGCAAATAAGTAACTATTTGAAAAATAGTTAGAAGTTTTAAAAGCATTTCATTTCTATCTACAGTTTTTGATTTATTTGACTTCTAGTGATTATTTTCATTATGTGATTATTCCACTAGTCATTAAGTGTACTATTCATGTCACAATAGTAAAATCAACGTTAAAGTTATCAACAAATAATCAATGTTTACTAAATGACCACTGTTTTTATGATAGTGTTCTTTGGACTCCTCCTATTCTCCACCCCCTGCCCCTGCCCCCATGATGGAAAAACCATGAGTTAGACTTTTAGGAATTTAAAAATCAAGGTTAAACATTGAAGGTGTGCTGATTTTATGTTTTTTCTGTGGAATACTAAATAGCAGTGCCCAAACTTTACATAATAAATCAACCAATCTTAGTAGTAATCAGAAGGGTTTGCCTCATACTAAATCTGTGGAAGAACAAAATTGCAATATTGTGAATACTAACTTAGCATCATTAGGGTAAGTGTAACTTGAGTTGATGAGCACTCTCTATTATTTAGTAGACTTAACATTAGCCACTTATGCCTGACTAATGTTAAAATTAACCAGCTAATTTTTGCCATGGTATTGTCTTCTTGAAATTAGTTGTGGAATGCTGATAATTATTGGCACAGAAAAAATGATATAGTTCAGAACCATTTTTATATGATTTGGCAAGGTCTTATGTAATCATTCATTCTATAAACATTTACTGAGCATTTACCATTATCAGGCATAAAGATTAATTCCTTTTGTTGTTAATAACTTAGGATGGCGATAAGTAGATGCTATAGATGCTCATATAACAGATGTCCATCCGAAAACAACCATGCACTGACAGTAATGAAGAGAAGAAATTCTGGAAAATTCTGTCCTTGGCCATTTGTCACTGAGAGCACTGGTCCACAAGCTCATCAGAGGCTCATATTTCTCACTGCCTGTCTTTTGTACCCTACAGATCTTGAATCAGAAAACCAGGCCTTAAACATAGAAAACAGACAATAGCTATTCGGCCAAAAACATGAGGAAGATTAACTCTTCTGTAGATAGAAGACTAACTATGTGAGTATAGTTATTCTTGGAGGACATAGAGACTGAAGAGGCTTAGGAGAACATAGGTTCGCTCCACCCAATGAGGCGTGGTTTCAGGATGTTCAAGCCCAAGAGACTCTAGAATATTATATTCCAAAAACAGGCCATGGTCTTCCTTCACATATCTCTCTATTTCTGAATGTCCCTCCTTACTTATCCACCCAACAGGCTCCAGGTTACTGCACAAGAATCACTCTTAATCACCTCGTCTTTGACAATGTCCCAGATTCCCACTTCATTCCTCAGAGAATTTGCCACTTCCCACTCTGCCTGTGTGTACCTTTGTTATGGTGCATACCACATGGTATTTTGCAATTACTCGTTTACATGTCTGTGCTCTTATGTGCTGTAAGCTCCACAAGGGAAAAGACCCTGTCATTGCCTTCTGTGCATTCTCTGTGCCTAGCACACGGGAGCATGTCCAGAGAAGGTGAATAAATAAGGGGATGCAGGGATGGGTGAATGTGCTGAAAGGGAAAATTCACTTCAGTTAAAATTTGAAATCACCACAGATATTGCACATTAAAATATGTTCTGGGCCTAACTAGATCAGATAGGTGAAGTGTTTTGTGTGTAAATACAGCAATACTATCAGGAGTGGTAAGAACTAAGGCGAAAGGAGAGTCCAGGAGGCATCTAAATGAGACCCTTTGGCTACTTGTGAACTAACCCTCAGTTCTTACATGCATGGAGACCTGAGGTAGCCAAGTCATTTTTATTTAAAAAAAAAATCTCAAGAACAGATTTCTGGATGAAGCTTAGAATTTTTAAATGTTTGGAAAAAACTAAGTTTAAAACACGACGTGGATTAGACACAAAAAGTGTTCAGGGACCTAATTGGGCCCATAAGCTCCCACGATGTAGCCTCCATGTTAAGAATTCTTCTGAACACTGGTTGCTTAGCCCACTGTAATGTTAGCCATGCAGGAGGCTCTTGAGTATGGGGGAAAACAAGTTGGCACATGAAATTTAAAACAATGAGGGAGAGCAAAGGAAACGCCCCTTCCCAACTCTTCCTTCCTCTCTCTTGATCAGTCTAAATGCTATCCAAGAAAGCCTAGGTAATCTGTGAATTAACTAGAGATTTTTAAGATTTTCTGAAGGCTTTCTCAAATATATGTCTATGGTCAGCCAGAATTCAAGCAACTGGCTCTCAAATAATCAGTAAATGGTGATTTCTTTTCTGCCAAAGTGCAGTATCCAGAACTGGAGCTTTGGGGAAGACCAAATCTATTGGTTGGTTTTTCTATGGCCAGAGATGCTAAGCTGTGCAGGGAGAGGGGAGGATACTGTTGGGTCACAGGGAAGAAACAGAAAACATTTAAGATGGTAACACATTGTCATAACCGCAGAGCCTCCTAAAGTAAGGAAACAGTGAAACAACAAAGCAATTACAAAGCCATTCGAGTACCCCCAAAAGCTCTGAAATTGAAAGGCTTTATTTGACCTCATGCAAGTCTACCTGATCTACTTCTCAGAGGCATAGGGATTATAAAGTGATAAATAAATTTGAAAGCCCTTGAAAAAATTCTAAATGACTATAAAAATTGTTGTCTCAACTGTTCTTAAATATACGAATCATAAAAAGTGAGGAAATACTCTAAATGAATTTTTGTCTGTATCTCAAACTGGAATGGAGATTGTGCCATCGGTATATTTCAAGGATACGAAAGTATACTGAGCATCTACTGCTCAAAAAGCACTTTGATAGGCATAATGAGGGACACAGAAATAAAAAAGGCCCTGCCCATCCTTAAAAGCATCTCGTTTAGGGCCTTGGCCTTACCACATGACAGTGTTCTCATAGCCAGGTGCTTCGTGTTGAGAGAGCTTCTGCCATACCAGTAGATTGGCACTTCATACCTATTATGTTGGAACCAGCACTGTGCTGGTAAACCAGCACTCTGAAAAGGTCTGATTGTGTCAGGTTTTGTGGTGTAAATAATCCCACCTTGGCTGATTCCCTGTTACCAAGATGAAGACCCTGACGGTGGCGTTGGGAAGAGATGTGCACACTTTCTGTAGCTGGTACAAACTGGCTACAGCACACCGCTGATTGGAACCCATGTCGTGGAGATAAAAAGGAACTTCTGTACTCTGTCATCATCTTGCTCCCAGGAGGACTGACTGTAAACTGGGGGCAACAGGGCAGCCCCTTAGTCATCCATTCAAAACATGGACAGTTTTTATTTCTAGAAAGTCATATCTTTTGTCTAATCTAGATTCCTGTACCCAAAAATGATGAATTGAGTGAATACAAGACCTAATCATATTGTATGTCACCTACTCAGCAGGGCCCTGTTTTATGCCTTTTTAACTTCAATGGTCTGCATATAGGAAGTGCTAAAAAAAAAATCTGTTGAACTGAACTAAATATAATATTTGGAGGACACAAATTAGGATGTTATATAATGTTCCTCAGTCTCTTATATCAAAAATTCTTTTCTATCCAAAAAATTGTCTCATCTATCCAATTTGCTTTCTAGTGCTAACTACCACAGCATTTTCTATTTATAAACACTGAATATTCATCTACTCTTCATTCTCTACATCTTCGTTTACTTATTCAATACCTATGTTTCCTTCAAAAGCTTAAAGATAGGGGCCAGCCCAGTGGTTAGTGGTTAAGTTCGCACACACCACTTTGGCAGCCTGGGGTTTGCAGGTCCAGATCCCAGGCGTGGACCTGAGCACCACTGATGAAGCCATGCTGTGGCAGCATCCCACATGCAAAATAGAGAAAGATTGGCTTGAATGTTAGCTCAGGGACAATCTTCCTCCAAGTTAAAAGTGGAAGATTGGCAACAGATGTTACCTCAGGGCCAGTCTTCCTCAACAAAAAAAAAAAAAACCTTGAAGATTGCTTTTAAAATATACTTTATTGTCATGTATTTATTCAATAATTCAACAAACATATATGGAACCTCTGCTATATGCATAGCCCTGTGTTGGGGGCTTTGAAAATACAGAGATAAGTAAGAGTGTGACAACTCCAGTCTCCTGGGACTTGTTGGCTGTACCCTCTCCACTGGGTTTGCTCCATCTTCAGCCTGGTGGTAGGATGGCTGCAGCAGTGGCAGGTATCATATTCACATATGAATACGTCCAGATGAGGAAGAGTAAGGAACCATTTCTTTTTGTTTTTCTTTCTTCACAAGACTGCAACTTCTTCCAGATGTCCCCACAGACTTTTC